>NW_023998416.1:32472799-32490748 GCF_014805625.2 Glossina fuscipes | reverse complement strand
CGTTTTTTAAATTGAAATTGAATTGAAAGTTGCGTCATTGTGTGTATAGTTACAACTTGTAGGTTCGTCTGAATGATTGTCCGTCTCCACATACTTCTGATTGCTGACCATTTTGGTATGCAGTAATGGAATTGAAGTAAATTTTAAAGTTATATATTTTTTTTGCTTCGTTTCTTTTCTGCCAACTCTTAAAAATCTTAAAGAATTAGACAAGCCAAGCCAGGTTAGGCCAGTTAAAAACCTTTTATTTTTTATTTATACATTTTTTTTTTTTATTTTCTACTTTCGGCTTAACTTAACTTAGTACGTACACACAAAAATAGCACTACTCCCACATTAGTAAACCGTCGGGCAAAAAAAAATGTATGTACATACTAGCAACAACGACACAGCAGCAACAACAACAATAACAGTGACAACATCACTAGCATGACTAAAACTATGAAGACAAGAGCGACAACAGTACGGACAACAACAAATGCTTGCGTACATATGTACTTTTCTTTAAACATATAAACGTTACCAATTGATCTAAGGGGGGATGATGACCAAGAAACGTATATTAACCAATTTTAAAAACTTGCAATAATCTAATGACAATAAATACCTTTAGAAAAGCTTCTTTTTTTCGACTCTTTTCGTAATATTTGCGATATTTCAGACTTATTTCTCTTTTATCATTCGCTCGCCGCAACACAATTTGCTTTTTCTTGCGTTTATTCCACGTGTTTAATTTAGATTAAAACTCGTAGCAATAGTTGAAATAACGTTGGACAGAAATCATTATAAAAATCACCGCAGAAGAATAGATTTTCACCTCATCTTCTTATCTGATCTTAACAGGCGAAAGCATGTATTTTGATCTATCTACGATGCTGTCCATTTCTCTGTGCATTCGCCTAATGCTACTGACCGCAGCGATGTAGTTGTTCTATGCAGTAAAGTTGTTATATATAAATGATCTCAATGGTTATATGCAGATCAAGTTGGTCTTAAATTATTCTCTGTCTTTATGAGTATTGTTTACAGTTCGATTAACGTTTCGAACGGAATCCTTACTAAGGTTGAGTTACTGTGGAAAGGTGCACAAGGAAAACTGTTGTAAAGCGGTACAGCTTTCTTTAAGATAATTGTTTCGCCCATCCTGTATAAATTTAAATGGTTCTGGAACTTGGAACGGTATTTTCACTTAGAATGTCTACAAAGCTCAGCTGGAAGCCCACCACCATCACAAGTTCTGAAATTTTAAAACTATAAATTACGAGAAAGTTGATATCTAGTAATTACTGTTCAGGGACCAATCTGGTCAATGTATCTATTCTGTAATTATCGAATGATAAAAAAATATTGGAAATTACGTTCATTTTTCGATAGAAAGTCTTGAGGTTTCAATTGCGATTTCAACATATTGGCGCATATAAAGATACGGGAAAACCGATGCTGCTGATTGCACCAAGTGAAGTTACGTATACCTTATGTTTGTCCTATACGTACTCCAATGATTCCATTTCCGTGGACAAGTCGTCAAGAGTGTTTGCAGTTGACCCTGTGGAATTATTAAAGGCGTCAGAGTGACACTAGCGTCTTTGGATGCCTAGCATTGCTGGGGTAGATCTCTGCTCCTTCCAAATTTAAAACGCGTTGGGGACAAGTCGCATGACGTTCGAGGAAATATAGATAATCCCAGTACAAGAACGCATGCATTTTTCAACGCGGACAGAAAGTCAATGGGGGAGCCTAACTAGTGAGTGCGGGCTTCGGGGGAGCAGCATGATGTCTTTGGTTACTGCGGGGCCGTCAAACAATTAGAGGTGCAAAATAGGCCTCGCCTTTCTCAAAAGGGAGCGTTTGAACATTCACATGTGATATTCCAGCTTTGGTACAGGTCCACTAGTAAGGCAGGATTGTCTTGCAAATTGGGGAACGCATATTGTCGCTTGGGTATAACTTGCAAGCCGATGGACTCCCTCTGATAAGACCGTCAAGACAGGCGACTTCATCAGTTATCTGCTACATCCTATATAGTTGCTTTATAACGGATTATTTCATGCCGTTATTATGTTTACCTATATTCCAGGGGCTTCATTAATGTCCTTCCTGTTGTATAACTAGGTTTCTTTGCTCAGCAAATAGTTTACAAGAATTGTACCCGGTTTAACAATTACTTAAAAAAAAAGAAGAAACTATCGAATTATAAATATTATCGTCCAGTATAATAGTTTGACATATAAACTTATTATACCAAATGTGGACCAGATAGGTCTATTTTTCTAGTTTCGTTCGTGCATCACATCCCGCATAAGACTTTTCTAAAGAGTGATCTCTATATACCGCCTTGTAATGCTTCATGCATTCTCCACTTTGAAATGTGGTAAGCGAAGTGATGTAAGGGTTTCGAAAGTGTGTTTTGTCCGTCTGTGGCATTTTAGCTTAGCGCAAGTAATTGAAAGAAAAGTCATTAGTTTCTCGTACAATGTTGAATGCTTTCAAAGGGATTCAAAGAATTTCAATGAAAAATTGCTTGAATTCGGAGAAGAATAGGTCGAAGCGAAAGAATCTCAAAGAATGCATAGAATACGCATAAAAGATATAAGAAAAGGCTTTATCCTGAAGGACTATTATAAATACATATTATCATATAATATGGAATCATAATAATCGGAAGAAACTATGAATTCAATTAGGATAATGGGAGATTTTTCGATCTGTTTTATAACATTTTCCGCAACAACTTTATTACAATGCAGTTAGGTTTAAAATTTCTGAATATGGGAATATATTTCTGAAATGTGGAAAACTTCCCACTACGTTCACCTTTAGGAATGCACATAAAACGTACAGATATTAGCAATTGTCGTTTTGCGATTTGTTGTTTTTATATTTCGAATATTTATTTTAACAGTAAATTTCGCTACAATTCATTTGCCTACATGAAATTTACTCGTACTTTCTATTGAACAAAGATCACCAAAATACTTATGCACAGAGACACACATACAAATATTTATCTATTGCTGTCTTGAAAGTAAACACACAGAAACAAATATGCATCTATTTTGTGCAGCTTCTCAAGTTGACTCTAATAAAAAAGAGATTACCATCACCAGTCATTACTATAACTCTATATAAGGATGCAAGGCTTTAAAGTCAGACACACAAATGTGGAAGACGATTCGACTTTATGGCCGTTGGACTGGTAAGTATATCAAGTTACAGTTTGCTTTTCTGCCATTAAGAGCGCACGGTAATTGCGATGTCACATAAGCGAAAACGTTGGAGAGAACGAAAAAAAAATCGCAATTGTCACGCGCTACTTTTAATGGTCGCCGCCGCCAACAACATTAGATGATGTTCGGTAAGGAAAAAACAAAAAGAAAAAAGTTCGGTTTGGGTTAAATTTAACAGCCATGGCGCATGCTCGTAACTTTTTTACTTACGAACCTAAGCAAGTAAGTGAGCAGACGAGTTGTATGTTTAGCTTATGTTGTTTTGTTGTTTTTATTGTTTTTATTTTCTTCTCTTTTGTTTTTTTTTTTTTTTTTTTGTAACCATAAAACTTAAGTTCAAACAAATGAACATGACATACGAGCAAACACACAATAACCGAATCAACCGCCAGCTATAATGCATTGTGCTGTATGCATCGATGATGACGACAAAGGCGACGATGTTGGTAATGCTGATGCTCTATATAAGCAGCATAGCAAAGCATTAGAATAGCCTTAGATAGAAATCCTCTTTAATTTGCTAAAGGTACAAATGCTAAATGTGAGTACGTTTATGTTTGTTTGTTTGTGTGTGTTGTATGCTTTAAATTCTTAAATGTCGAGCCTTAAGATCTTGTTTTAGTTTTTTTTTTTTTTTTTTTTTTTGTTAAAACGGGTATTAACCTAAATTAGTGTAAAACGTTATATACAAAGCAGCCGAGCAAAGATTTGATGACTTTTTGAAGAAGTGGAAGCATAAAATCATAAAATATATATATATATATATATATATATATGTGTGTGTATACACACGATTTATTCTTAAAGTTATTGCTGCGCACATATTTGCTTTTATTGCCATGACTTACTGCATAGAAATTAAGAGTCATAAAATTTACCGTTATAAACTGAAAAACTGTGATATAACAACAAATATGATCTTCACTAATACTTATCAACTTTGAGATCATTTTGTTAGATTTTCAAATGATTAACTCGCAAATAAACACAATTGCATTAAAGCCACTAAGTAACCTCACCCACCCACCCAATCAATCCATCGTTACATCGATCGGTCTACCCATTCATTCATTCATATGTATGTTCCCGTCGTGCTTCAAAGTTGAGTTGATATGTGTTTATATGAGCATTTGTGTGATTGCGTAGCAAATAGCAGATAAACTGCAGCTGGGCGCTTTTTTTTACTTTTATTTTATAACAATTTGAAAACAGACAGTCAATGAATACACACGACGGCGGCGGCATCTATAGTTTGTCTACACTCTGTGAATGCAAACTCCCCAACTTACTATTATAGTGACGGTGGCTTACTTTGCCGATGACTCATAAATAGGGAACTGGATTTTTATATACATATATATATATATATATATATATATACATATTTCAGCTTTTAGCTTATTTAGAAGTCCAATAGACAGATGCAACATTTTCGTTTTCATGCTCTCGCTTAAATATATTAACACAACGGTTGAATTGTAGGCATAGAGCAAACGCCTCGTGTTGCAGTGGCAGCAGAGATATTCAGCCAGTCCGTCCATCAATTAGTCAATGTAAGGCAAAAGACCATGGATTTGCATGAAATGCAAAAGTTGAACATTAGCCTAAAGAGACTAAGGAAGTTCTATAATTCACACACATTGTACATGTGAAAGTTTTACGAAGGGGGCCCCAATTCGCACAACAAAATGATAATATTTTTTTTCTTATCCAAGTTACTTTTTAGAAGCACATGAAAATGAGTCCACAAGGCCAGGCGGGGTGTTAGTAATCGCTTCAGGAAACCTGCAAATCAAAAAGGTAAGAAACTAATTTTACCTTAGACATAGTTTCCAAATAATTACAGTTGGCTCATAAATAAATGCGAAATTGTTTCCTCATTGGACTTATCAGGCCCAAAAGTGTGAAACGTCGATTTAAAAAAAAAAAATTCTCCCACACGAATGATGCGAAATTACATTCTTTCTCAAGCCAAAGCCTTAGATGCTAGTGCTTTAAGACTTTAGTCTTGAAAGTTATTCTCTGGCTAAATTTATAATAATAATAATAATAATAATACATTTTTTTTTCTCTTTCGGGAAATTTGTGGATATTCCGCATCTAAAAGCTTTCACCTGCACATAGTTCATTGAGCAATTTTGTTCATATCTTTGGACGAAACAAAGCGCTGCTCAAAAGCCCGAACGAGCGATGGAAAAAAGTGAACTAGCGTGATCTAGCATTCGTCATCTAGATATTGCGAATCGATTTTGCCGTATGTGATAGAGGACTTTTAACCTTTTTTTACATTCCGACCATGTTTTGAAAATTGGACAGTTCAGACCCATTGAGTGTTGGGCTATAACTGGCCACACCTTTCTGAGGCCACTAAATACGAAGTGTCGTCTTCTTGCTTCTCATTTCCAGCAGCCATACACTATAAAAACTACTTCCGACATATTCGTTGTTTGAAAGAAAGTCGACACTTAAAAATTTTTTAAGTTCTGTAAAATTTGAAAACCATTAATATTTTGGAACATCGTGAATAGGGCAATCGGTTTGCATATTTTTATTTCTATATCTCTCCATCACTATGACAGTAAAGTTAGGTGAAAATATTTGATTTGAAATATTATTCGTCTTATCGTCACCAGGTTAAGCTTAAGAATCGGCAAGATTGATCCGTAATTCTGACGGTAAATGCCAATAAGCTATAGTTTTTTTTTTTCTAAGTTTCTATAGAGCGTAAAATTTTCTCCAGATTGGAGTTTATTAAAATTGATTCGTACGATCAAGTTGTAAAATCAGTCAAATAGATGCAAAAGTTAAAGCGTTGAGTCGGAAACAAAGGTTGACCTTTGATCGCTTGTAACTATCAAGAACCCGCTTATAGATCATTTTCAATGTTCTTATTTATGTTCGTCTTCATATTCATATTCTTGTTCATATTCAAACCCCTGATCAGACTCATAACCTTATCCTTATTCATATTCCCATAAACATTCGTATTCATACGTACATGAATATTTATGGTCATACACACATGTAGAGATATTCTTATAGGTGCACATATAAATAAAAATGTTCACATAGCCGAATATAGCTTGTAAATATTAGTACAGAAAAGGCCCGTCTTCGCCCATTCATTCGTGCCTCGACGTTGCTAAAAGCCTTCTCAACTTGACTTTTTGTTTGAATTACTATTTGTTTGCAAATATTTGCTAAACTTCCCATAAAACCACCACTTTATATCATATATTTCAACACAAACAACAACAAATAATAAAAACAACAACGAATACATTTATGGCATACATTTATTACTGTGTGTGTGTTGTATTTATGTGTGTTTCAATTTTTATAACAGAGACTACATTACGTACACTAGAGAGATCATTTTTAACTGATCACTGAATAATCTAGTTGGCCAAATTATCAATTAGCCACCGTTTCCTCAGCAAATTAAAAATAATAAATGTTAACAACAACAGAGGTGGCTTTATTGGTAGTTACGACTGAAAATGAGATAACAAACTTTATACGTTTTTAGTAAAAATTACCGGAACGTTTTAACAAAAAAGAAGAAAAAAATACAATTTGATAATTTTTCGTTTTCTTTTTTTTTATTATTATTTTTATTGAATAACCTGTGCTCAGGGCCAAATACAAATAAAATCGAAAGTAAACTCAATTATCGAAAAGAGAAGAGGAGTATGTATATATATATTACATATTGCAAGCACAACCACGAATATGTGCATCATGTGAATAAGGAGCATCATTGTCCAACTCTTTAACATGACTAATTTGAATTGACAAAAGGAAAACGATTTTTATAACGACAATAATGGGCGGGGCCTTCTTTTGCGGCGACTAAAAAATACGCATACATTGTCCACACATGCATTAGTCTACCACGATCTTGAAAGCTAAAATGCTGCGCCGAGGTAGTTCACTTGAGTTCACAAGAAGAAATACGAGTCAAGAAAAGGTTGAAAAGGAAAAGCTCAAGTCATTTAATTATAGCCTATAGATGCCGTATAACAAGCCCGTTCATAAATGGGCAGCATTATAACGCTTGTATTACATATATCTATTTGTTATGTGGGCGAACCACACCGTGACCTAAAAAGTTTAATGCCCGCATTCATGTCGTTAATCCTGCAGCTTTGGGTTTCTTATCAAACCCCCCACCTCCTTTGGTTCGGCATACTCCTGGTGCCCGATTCTGCGTATAGCCGCGCATTTGAATAGCTTGCGACGCGACGTTTTAATCATCTCTTCGGAAAATCTCCACAAGTCGGTGTCAGGGACATCCATACTTTTCGCTTGATAGCGCAGGGAATCATAACCCGTGTTTGCTTGAAAATCCTTACGTATCGGCCTTATCGTTAGTATTGTTGCCTTACCCGAATTAAAGAAAGCAAACTAAGGAGAAGTGTGTTATTAGCGTGGGCCATAAGTTGGACAGTCGTGATTTAGAGCATACGATACATAATTTTGTAACCATTGCTACTGATATCTAACAAATAAATCGCAAACTCTATTATTATTTGCATTGTATTATATGATATTTGATGGATTGCGTTTGGATTACGAATCCGCTGTGTGCAATTATTTAAGCATTTTAAAAACGGCTTTGAATAACAATAAAGTCTTTCAGAAGTTCATATAAGTAAACTCATCTAAAAACCAGAAAGAAGTTTAATTAGCTCTCAGCAAAAATACAAAATTATAGAAATTAAAGAAACAGAAAAACAAAGGTAGGAAAATTATATTCAAACGTCACCGAATCTTTTCTGCTCAGGACCGTTATCGTAAAACAAGAAGAAAAAAAAAAAGAAAAAGAAGACAATTTTTATATTCTACGATATCCAGTGGGCGCGGCTGATTTCTTTCTATTTTCAGAATGAACGTGAAAATGCATATGATCTACGTATTGTACTTTATGAGCATCAAGGAAGAACAGGGAAGAAAAAGTTATTCACAGTTTTTGTGGCATAGGTGTGTCGGCGTTGTACACGAACCGTTTAACTGGTTTAGGCAATTTGCAACTGCCTTTGTAGGCGGTAAAGCAGCATCAAAAATTTATGGTTTGACTTTGGATAGAACATTATATCGAGCAAAGTTTTGCGATCTCAGTAGCGACATCAACAGGCAAACATATGAGGCAGACTGTGGCAAAACGGTTCCCCAACAAATACATGTACGCTGTAGGATTGCAGGTGTATATTTTGATACTTTAGTAGCATTTGGAGGATTAAATAATTCCTCCCTTTCTGCCTCTGTTAGGTAGGAAAGAAATCATATAATTACATGGTATTGCTACATAAAAATTCCCTTCTCCAATTTTCTGAGGCTACGTTCATACCATTAGATTTTAAATTTTAATGTACTATGGAACTATTTGGAAAGAAAGTATTTACTCGGGTTTACATTTAACAACTTTCCAACTTTTCCCTTTCTCCTCCACCAATCTCTTCTTCTTCTCTCTCTTCTCCTTTCGAATATCAAGACCAAATTCGGCTTGTCTCAAGCAAATGGTCCTCTTATGGGCCTTTTGAAGACAAGTCATTAATACCATCACCAGGTCATTTTGACAATTTTTTTGGCAAATCTTTGACCAGCTGATCTTGCTGTGAATCGCTAGCTACATAAGGCTTCTTTACTTTATGACGTCCATAGGTAAAATATTAAAAAGCTTTTTTCTTTATTGCTTTCCTAACTTCTTAAGAAGTTTCGTTTCACTTCGCATTAAGCCATATTCACCGGGGTGTAACTTTCATAACAATATGCATCTCCCAATCTGTTATCAAAAACAACATTGCAAATGTTAACAAGCAAATCATTAAAATTTCAGAAGATCTCTCTAGTGTTGGCAGTCATTGCATTTCTAATCTGTTTTACTTAAGATTATAGATTAACTTTGAGTGATTACTGTTAATTTAGAACGTTAAGTGTGTTTATAAAATGACTCAGATAGTCACAATTATGAAATTAAAATCATTCAATTAAGAATGAATTTCATTTAAAATGTTCGAGAGAGAACGTGTGTAAAAACATCAGTCTAGATGATAATAACTCGAATTACTTAATTGCGATATAAAGACAGAAGAAAACAAGCAAGAAACTTATATTCGAATTATTTATGCTCACTACTCGTTTCTTAAAGAATGTTAAAACGCGAAAAAATTAATTTTTAATTTTTCGTAATAGTGGGCGGATCAATCTTTTCCATTATTGTACCTGCTGCATTGTATAGTAGATCAGTATACTATAGGTCACCCATACGTGAAAGTTTTTACCATCGTTACTGATGCAAGCGATGAGCATTAAAAAAAAAGTAAGAAGCAATTTATGCTATATTGTAGGCGCTTTCTTTTTGACCGATTTGTTCGATTTTCAATAGCGACCAGCGTGCAAGGACTTGCAGCACTTTTGCCAGGTTTGAAGCCGCTATATTCATTTTCGCTGGCTGGTGTATGTTGATCACAGACAGATACAAAGGCAGGCAGGCGAACAGAAAAACAAGACCGATTCAGAAGTTAATGCTGATCACGAGTATATATATGCTTCATAGAGTCTCTAAAGCCTCCTTCCGAATATTGCAAACGTTTGACGAAGTGAATATATCGCCTCCCGCCAATGATGGCTACGCAAAAGTGGAAATTATTTTGGGTTCGAGGAGAACTTTGCTACACGCGCCGCTAATACCTGGGTATTTAAGTACCACATGTTGCGTTAGTAACGCTTTGTCTTATGTAATTGTCAATATTTGGATTCTTAGAACAAGACTCGTTATGTTGAACAAGTACTGTTACTATTTGTTGGTTTTAATTATTGTTTTTTCGGCCGGAGGCCTATCAACGCCTAGGACTGTAATAATCTTGTAACTAATTTTGGATACTCATCCACAGTGTTGCATACCTTCCGCTGAAACTTCTTAAAGCAGTTCTTGGATGCGTAACATCGCGCGATATTTAAAGCAAGTAATAATTGTTATGTTGTTGTTCTCAAGAGTACGAATTTAGGCAGCTGATTACCTCAAGCACTACTTCATCTCTTTTCATTGTGGCTGTAGGCCAGTTCAATGAATCCTGAATCTGTTCTTTTGGATGATTCTAACAAGTATTCGAGAAAAGTATCGCGTAGATTAATATGACTGCAGCAAGTGCCAGCAAATGCATAAAAATTTCTTAGACCTTAGATCTTAGCACTTGTAATTGCGACTGAAGCAGGTCATTTCAAAATTACTAACTAACTGAAGTCTAAGGCTGGCACTGTCATATTATAGCAAAGAACATCAATCAAAAGGAACAGCAAATTTAAAGTCAACAATATTCAATAATTTTTATAGACCATACTTTTATATATACAATATAATATTATATATACACACACATACACTTTTTTCTGCATACATAGAATATATCATATATAGAACCCAGTATATAATATATTCAGACTTTAGGTATCAAGGAGAAAACATAAGACTAAGTAAACGTATATATCACAAAGTGCAGTCTGGTGTTGGAAGACTCGAACCCGCCATCAGCGACTTGGCGATCGCGAATCTTATGCCATTATTCAAATATCCACATATAACTACCGTAGCGATGAAATTTGAATCGTAAAAGCTAAGAGGTTTGCAGATATGAATTGATGTACATCCGCCCAAGGCATTGAAACAGTGAAAAGTCATAACAAAACTTTTAAACATAAATATTTCGAGGATTGAAACTTATTTTCATCTGACTGGATTAGATTGAGGAAACAAAACTACGGCATCTGGTGGTCTAAAGGAAATACTTGAACAACTCCTACGATTGAAATACTGAAGGTTCGAGTGGGTATGGGATGTGAAGCGACCTTTCTTTCACTCTTTCAAATTGATGCTGTGTGTGCTGTGTGTACTGTGTGTGCTACACAAAGGTTGTAGGTTAACAAGCAGTGATGTACATCACCCTATGGCTCCATAAGGCCTTGAAAGGGATAACATTAGGTAATGGATAATGCCCTCATGAACAAAGCTAAGAAACCTAAAGTCCAACAGTTTTAAAATGCGAACTTCAATGCGTATAAATTCATCTCGGATACGGCGAACGCTGCATTCTTATCGTCCCATGTCACATATAAAATAACAAAATTAACATGACCGCATTCCACAGATATAATTGCAAGAAAAAAAAAAAAAAAAAACAGAGAAACACAAAAATTCATTTTAAAACAGATCAAATCACAGATTATAAAACAGGTTAGCCGGCTGGTTGGCTAATTGTATAAAATGGACTTTCATTTTATTTCGCTGGAAATTTATGGAAGCATCTGTATTAAGCGAATGAATTGTTATGGCATCGTGATCTTGTAAAGCAGAATATTTACGAATTCGTTTAACTATTTCGATATATTATTTATATATGAATATTTTCGCCCATAAGCTATTTTAGTGCTTATTAGTTTTATTTTATATCTATAAACGTTCACTAATAAAAATTATAATTCAATTATAATTGACTTGGCGGTTTATTTGTTCAACATTTCTATGGATAATTCGAATATTTATTTTAACGTTTAAATTTTATTTATTTTTCATATCATAAGTGATCGTAAAAAAAATCATGCTTAAATTAAATTTTACAGTGAGTTATTAACGGTTTATTGAAGAGGTATATAGAAATAACGAGCGATTTAAATGATCTGAAGAATTTCGGTTTTGTATTTTCGTTTAGGATTAGATTTTCGTAGAAAATGACATAAATTATTTAATTTTCATTTCATACTCTTCGCTTTTTCTCATTTTGTTTTACCTCTTAGCTTATTTAAAGTATAAAATTTTTTAATTGCTAGTATTGAACTTACGTTCGTCGGAAATGTCTTCATTATAAATCGCTGTTTCAATGCTTATGCACTTATGCAAAAGTCGTTTAAATAAAAATGCTAAAAAGCTTAAAAATCAAACCAATTACATTAACAACTGTATTATACAGCCGTTAAAATATTAATGCGTTTTTTACTATTTACAATGAGCAGACAAATATATATGTAGATATAAATGTATATATCTATATATATATATATATATATATATATGAATGCATTTCGTGGCGTTGATTGAAGACAATTTTAATGAAAGTGTATCGATTGATACTCTGTAAACTGCATGTTAATGGTCAAGTCGTATGATTTAGTTGCGATCTACTAGGTTACACACTTACTTACCTACTAACTAAAGATTGAGCCGCCTATCTGCCCGCTTGCCTGTTTCACTTTATAATGTCTACTTTAGTGGCGATGAAGGAGACTTACAAAGACTGGCTACTGGCTTGTATGTAATAATTTTTTCTTTTTTTTTTTCTTTGCTTTGCTTTTTTCTTTTTTATATATGTGTTTGTTTATGTTGTCGTATACTTGATGTCTCAATTTCCTTTCAAACCTGCTCAATATAAAATGAGCACATAACAACGACAAAAACAACAACATCAACATAGAGCGACAACTATGATAATGATGATTACTGAATGATGACGTTGACGACGAACAGTTATTGCGGCATTGCATCGAAGTAACAAGTGACGATGATATTAACTGCAGCACTCGCAGACGGAGCAATGTATATGAGTGCTTCTAATCTAAATTATGATCTCGCGTATAAGCTCTTTACAGTTAAATCTGCATTAAATCGCCCATAAGTCTCGTTTGAAATTCTCCTGTTTTTGGTAGAACAGTTCACAAAACTTATGTTTTTCAGGGTGCCTATGTAAGTCCATGTTTGTGTGTGTGTGTGTGTGTGTGTGTGTGTGTGTATCTGTTTGTCGACAAATATCTCTTATTAGAAAACATAGACTCAATAATTGTGATTCACATTATAAAAGGTTTAACTGTAACAATTGCACTGTTACGTCTTACTCATGCCAAATGCATTTTTATATGTACCATAGAAGAGTGCAAGCATACTAATTATGTAAAAGCGTTTGCAACCCTGGACAAAGACGCCATTAGAAATACAATTCCAAGCAGGTACGCACATCCATCTATGATCATTTTTCGCCCTCACAGCTACGAAACCGAAATGGCAAAAGACTTGGCATTCATTTTCTTAAGATCAAATACGTGAACGGCGTACAAGGTCAAGTAGAGAGATTTGAAAAATTTCTTTTCAAAATTAGTAATAAATGACGTGGAAAGTTTTGCAAACTTTAAAGCATGTGATTAAGATTAACATCAGGACGAGCAAAGGTTTCTATCCGATTGACTTATGCTTTCAATGGGTGGATTTATTAATGCAAATAAAATTTAAAAATTGCTTTTTTTTTGTATATTTGCCTAAAATAGCCAAGATAAAAAAAAAATTTATTTACCCAAGGTAAGAAATCGTTGAACACTTGCAGTCAATAAAAAACGCGATAATATTTATGGATGGGTATCCTAGAGTCGACGCGAAACGAGTATAGTGTATTTTACTTGTTATAAAAAACTTTAAGATTTTAGAGAGCCAATCTCTTAATTCTCGGAGCGCCTATCTGGTCATAATAATTAAAATAATTAACTGAGATAAAATGTCAAATGGAGTGCTCTTAATTGATTTTTTTTCCATACGCTTTTGCGTTTTTTACATACTTTGCGATGTCGAGATGGAGATTTTTTAATATATTTTTATAATTTTTTGCTTATTTATTTTTTTTTTATTTATTTATTTTTTTTCTATACCATCACTTAAGATGATGATGGTGGCTAAGTATGTTGTGGTCTCTGTTACAGTTTTATAATTTTATCTTTAGTTGATTTTAGTTTTTTCTCAAGTTGACCAACAATTGTTGGCATAAACACTGATTTTGTTATATAATTTTTTTTTTGCATTACAAAAAGTTAAAAAAATTCTTTACAAAGTATAAAATACATATTCCACCGACTGTCTAGCTGTCTGTCTGTCTGTCTGTCTGTCTTTCAGTTGGTGTGGTGCAAATATTTATACGTAGATTATATACATGCGACTAACTAAACTCATGTACGTATTTGATGCTTATTATGAATATTCAAATACCTACAACCATAAGCATAAGTGACTGGTTACGGTTAGCCAGGCAACTGCGAACGTTCAATGTTTGATTTAGCTGCTCTTGCTCGCCACTCGTGGTTAGATTTACATTTTATAAATTATGGCTGGAAGTTAAAATAATTTTAATCGATCATCAGTTGATCGCTTTGAATGTTTATTGCAAGTAAAAACTAAAAAATTGCAAATAAAAATAAATAAAATATTGTTAAACCAGAAATTTAAAGGAAATATGCATTCCGAGCAATTTCTTAGTTTAGTGTTTTAATTAAAACGCTTAACGCTTTATCTCTTTTGTATTTTATAAAAAAAAAAAATAAAAAAAAATAAAAAAAAATACAACTATTGCACATTGTTATGTGCTGGTAAGGTGTGGAAATTATGATTAAGAAATATTCAATTTGTGCCTGATTGCTTTGGCTTATCTTAAATAAAGATCGATAACAAATTTGTATGCCATGTATTCCGATATAGATCTGAAACGATAGAGAACATAAAATAATAATAACGACACCATGTGAAATTGTACCTTTATACGAATGAGAAGAAAATAAAAAAAAAAAAGAAAGAAAAACAGAATTTAATTGAGGTACAAATCTACTTCTAAGCAGACAAGATTTATCGGTTTAAAAAGAAAAAAAAAGAAACTGCAATCAAAAGGGCGCAATACGTTACATTGGCTATGGTCTAAGAGCTTTTTGTTTCCCGAAACTTGCTGCAACATTTTGCGAGCCTTTTACAACTGGGGCTTACGTAATTTATTTAACCGTTTGAGTCCCAAGCAGCGCGATCGCGCTATTTAGATATTATGTCGAGAAAACCCAGACAGTATCGCTGCTGGGAATTCTTCGACAGTGTTTTTTCAATACCGTCTGGGACTCAAGCGGTTAAGCGATCTAAATGAAGTCTTGAAATTGTGGAATATAGGTATAAATATTGTTTTGTATATAACAGTCTTTACTTTATAGGCTAAACCGGTAGATTTAAAAAAGGAAAAATTGAACTGGTTTCACCTTTCGCACACTATAGTACATCAGAAGCTTAATCGCCTGAGTTAGTTGAGTTTAGACCGGGAATGTCGTCGCGGTAAATAGACAAGGTCGTCTACAGTAAGGTCTTCCCAGATACACTAACTTCTCTCCCATCACTTTCTTTTTGAATCAGCTACGATATTTTAGCCACTTGATCACATTAGAATAATGTTTAGAACTTCAAAGTATAATAGACGCTGGCAGCTCTTTTTATTGATTTCTGGGGGACACACCTATAATAAATACTATTTTACTCCACGGTAGACGTTGACACGTAGGTTAAATACGATGCAAATGAACACCGAATGTATGGTCATAACTGAAAAAGTGTCTTTGAAAAGCTTTGCTCATTTTCAAATTCTTTTGCGAGTTTGTAGTTTACATCACGGGCAGGTGAACGGACAGGCATGCTTAGATTCATTCCGAATATAAGTAGGGAGTAGAGTATATCTTCAAATTTTTATAGACTTATCTGCTGTAGTTTATGAGTAATGAGCAAAAAAACAATTTTTTATTCCTTTTGAAAAACAGAGGTATTCTCAGTTAGTTTCAGTGATACCGTTGACGTCTTCTTGAAACAGTTTGGCGCATGTTCAATACCAATCTACGTGCAACGCTTCTGCTAAATTTAAAGTCCGTAGCTTCATTTTTGCGGCCAACAGAGTGTTTGCAACAGACATGCAGACGCACAGACATAAATTGATCGAACCAGAACTTGATACTGATCAAGGATATATATACTTTTTGGTGTCTCTGAACTTTTATTCTGGGAGTTGCAAACGTGTGTTACCAAAAAAATTATATATATCTATACCAAGGCAAAGAAAAAATGCTGACTCGAGGATTTGCGTTTTTTTTTAAGGCCAACATAATATTAAAGCCACACCTTTTACGATACATTATAGCAACAGAAATTGAGTTAGTGGCAGGAATGTGTCCAGGATCCCATTGTATTTCCATAGTATACCCCGTAGTAATTGTGGGGCTTAATGATGTTAAAGCAGGAGTAAGATGGGCGAAAACAATCCGAATGGAGGAGGAGAGATAAACACAGTAAAGCGCCGCCCGAATAAAAATAACACACAATAAGTACCTACACGAAAAGACTTATTCTGTGTATTATTCTTCTTTAGCCGATTGCAGCGTTAGTGAACTTGACCTACTCAGGAGGTACATAGGTACATCAACAACAAGCCAGTTACCGCGGCGCGTTAATGTCTCCAAGAAGTGGGTGAAAGAATGTGTGAGCATTGTCGAAATAAATGGATTCTTTGCCGTTAAGAGAAATGTGAAACCTAATATTATTTCAGCAATTAATTCAAATAAAACCAAAGTGAAAAACTTTGATCCATTTATGTTCGCCGCAAACGTCTGCGGACTATTTTTGGATTAAATCTTGTTAATTTTCGTTAAAGGTTGATTGAATTAAGTTTAAGTAAGATTTTTGTCATACTGCGTTATGCGCGATTATATGCACAACATCTTATATTATGAACTATTGCTAACCTGAGATTGCTTAAAGAAAGAACGCAAAGGCCGCCTGCTAGACTGTGCACTTTCGCTTCTTATACGAAACCATGTCCATGTGAAGATGGCTGGCATTTTTTATGGCTGATGAGATTACCGCCAACCCAATAACCTTTTTAACTTTACAAATTGTCTTTTATATCTTTTTTATTTAAAAATAGTAATTTCTATTTAGATGCATACAGCACGGTAGTGTTGTTTTTTTATTTTTTTTGTTCTTTTTTTTTTTAAGAAGATGTAAGGTTATGGGTTTACCGCATGACTGTGTATATAAAATGGTAATAATTTCATCTAATAACGTTTGAAATAAGCTTAATCTGATTTCGAGAAGAAATAGAAGAGAAAAACAACACAGTACCCAGAAGACCGTTAGTTTTTTCTCAAACATTGCACAACGGCAGCAGCCGCAGCAACTTTAAACTTAACCACAACAATAACAAAGGCAAAAAGCATCATAAACTGAATCAATGTGTGCATATTTTTTTTCTTCTTATGTTACTTTTTTCTTCTCTGACCAACACACCACACAGATCGCTAATCAACGGCGATCACCTACCTACCAACCAGCCAACCTACCGAATAGTCAGCGAGTTAGGCAGGCTCACAGCTGCAGCTGCTAACTCAGGGACAATCTGCATTCGTAGTGGTCGAAGTGCTGGTGGTTCCTGAAGCGAAGGACATCTTGATGTTTAAGTTGGTGTAGACCTCAACAATGCTGTACACAAACGCGACATGCACACAGAGTTCGCCAAGCTTAACATTACTGCTTGATGATTGTGCGCTAATTGCACAATTTGTGCAGCAGCTCAGTAGTTTTGTGGTTTTTAATGTGCGCGTTTTTCTTCTTTTTTTTTTTTTTTTTTTTTTTTCTTTTTCATGCCTTCGTCTTTCTTTCTTCTAAAATCCCCACGCGTGTGTACTTCTATGCACGTTGTAGCCGTCTTTATAAGCGTATATCCGTCTCTGTGTGTTTAGTTGATACGCTTGTTTGTTAGTCGGTTTGTTGTTGTCTGTCTATCTGTCCGTCTGTTTTACTACGTACCCCGAAGGTAGCTCCAAAATAGCCGCCATTGGCCAGCCACTGGTAAATGTTAGATGTTAGTTGGTGTCTATTGTTATTATTATTATTATT
>NW_023998416.1:32440360-32472789 GCF_014805625.2 Glossina fuscipes | reverse complement strand
AACAACAACAAAGGCAACGATGACTTGATGACGACCACACCCAACCCCAATCCAATCCATTTCAATTCAATCGAATCGTATACGATATATAAATATACACAAAAACTTACCTACGAACAAAAATTGTACTAAACCATACCAATACCAATGACGATAATAACAATTTACCATCTGAGCTGAGCACCAAGTGTACACGTCGTCACCCGTGCGAAAGTGTTGCTGTTTATTATTGTTGCTGTCGTTGTTGTTGTTATTGTTGTTGCTTCTATTTAATTTTATACGTACGTACAACATGCATTTCTGAATATGAATCTGTCTGAATATTTATTTGAGTTGTTTAGCTATGTCTTTTTTTTTTTTTTTTTGGTTTTTCCTCAACCAACCAGTTGGCAATTGATATTATTTAAATTTGCAATTTGGTAGTGGTGGTGGTAGTTGTGGTGCTCAAAATGGGTTCAACTACATGATGCCATATTATTATTGCACATTACACGTATTGAACTATCACAGGTATAACTGCAATAGGAAAACCCTCCGAAATGCGGCATCGTACAATTTTTTTAGCGAGGTGAAGATTTTCGGGCGATTGGGGCAATGTTACTTAATTAAAGAGTTTTTGTGGTATACTTTTCTTCTTTTTTTTTTTTTTAAGTGCAAAATATAAAAAAATAAAACGAAAAATCTCAATGTTGAGCAATAAAATTTATTTGTGGCTAAAGGACATCACGCGTTCCTGATGCTTCAAATTGCAAGACCTACATATCGACGTGATGCCTGACTCTGCTTGCCTGTTTTGATTGCTTTGCTTAGATCTAGAAGCCGGTCTCTTACGCCTTTTTACATTGTTTTTGTTATATCTT
Source organism: Glossina fuscipes (assembly GCF_014805625.2). NCBI lineage: Eukaryota > Metazoa > Arthropoda > Insecta > Diptera > Glossinidae > Glossina > Glossina fuscipes. The sequence continues at coordinate 32,471,929 of NW_023998416.1, read as the reverse complement.
GGCACATTTTGAAGTCCTAAGCGCGGTTAAAGTTGCCTCATTTATTTGCACGCTTGTCTAAGTTTTAGTTAAACTTTGAAAATTTTTCGCTTTCCTCACCACATCATCCATTTCAACAAATCAAACACTCAGTCAATGAATAGTGTACGCCGTATTGTCATAGACATCGTTATTGCCATCGTCGTCAACAACATTCGCATCATCACCGCAAAAGAGTTTGTAAATTTCCCGTTAAACAGCCTCTATACTCAACAACAGATGTTGATCGTTTTACTTTTTCTTTGGAAAAAGTTCGCCATAAAATTGCAAAAGAAACAACTTCGACAACTACATACAAAACAAAAAAGAAAAAATGTCTTCAAATACCATTGGCTCTACTTGTGGTTTCAGTACAATTGCGTTTCCAAAAAAGACAAAAAAAAAAAAAAAATCAGACGAAAAAGCGCTATTTTAAATTGCCAACAACACTCTAAGCAATCGTTACAGATGTTGCTTCGATTGTTTTCTACAACATCACTTCATCGCGCAGCACTTCCCTCCGCTAGCTATTCTTCTATAATGCATTTATGCGCTAATTCTTTTTTTTTTAAGTCTATTGATATCACCTCAACAACACCGCTGCCAAATAGTTTTCTTTAGGCCAAATTGTAACCGCTGTGTAACGGCAGACAAATTGCAGATGATCCTCCAAGTATTAGAGCACTAGAGCAAAAGCAATGGCCGCTATACGCGGCTATACATATTTACTCCAATTCGGACTTTTTTCTCTTATTTTCCTTTTTCGTTCTTTTTTTCTTTTATATTTTTATCTATATGTGTTTTTTCTGGTCATATAGAGACCGTATTAGAGAATGGATGGGCAAGCATGCACAGACAGTTAAAGGCAATTGTGTGGTTACATATATACACGCGTTAGATACGAATAACATCTCCCACCGAAAATTGTTACGGTGCTCTCTCTCTCTTTGCCTTAAATTACTACTAAAACTGATTGTAAGAAAAGTTTACTACCGCTAAAAAACTTTTAAATAGAAAACATCAATCAACACTGCAAGAAATCAACTTAAAACTAAATACACAATGGAATTTCGAACAAATTTTTCAAATATTATTCACTTCATTGCCTACGTTGCCTAAGTAGAAAGAAATTTGTGGATTTTATAATTGATTTAATTTTGCAATAATTATACACTACACCTCTTGTGGTATAGGATATATTAAGTTTGTGCGGCAGTACGTAACACCCACAAGGGCTTAAGATTAACCAAATTTTTATTATCGATCTAAGCATGTCTGTCCGTCTGCTTGTCCGATGTCATTCCATCCATATTTGTGTTTAACTTGCAGGTCGCTATTTTGGTGAAAGTGGTTAGACTGGCTTGTTTTGGCCCAAGCACAAGCACTATTGAAAATCGTGCGAATCGGGCCACTTCCAATTTTTTAACAGAAAGTTAGGCGTTCTAAGTTGATAGGAGAAATTAAAATCAGACGGGACCACTTTTTTGAATACCCTGCCTCATAACCGTTTCTACGGAAATTGAATCTTTATATGGTAAAACAACATAATTTTCAATATTTCTTGATGAAAACTCGTGCAGAATAATAATTTGACATAAACATAACGAATATGGACAACGTAGGTTAACACATTTTACGATAATTGTTGTTCTACTACGTATTCCCTATTATATACGTCTTTAACGTCTGAAGCGCAAACACTTTACTTGCTCTTATACCCCTATCTAACGCTATCATCGCCCTATCTCTTACTACTTCGTCGCTTCTTTTTGGCCATCTTCACGCGGCACGAATAGAGAACAACCCCTAAGTACTAGTGATCATATCTAAAGAAAAAAAAAAGAGTGGCGAGTACATATATACTAGAGAATCAACATATACTAAGCTATATATTATTTTACTGAGAAGAATAATTCTAAGTAATTAAAGTTGCGAATACAGATCATTGCGATCAAGGAAACTCATACTGAACAGAAGGTAAAATAGTAATAAAATAGAAGCGGAATTTCCATAAAGCCGAACTATCATTCGATGAATTGCATTATAATATAATACATTACTCTACCGAGATTCTAATGAAGATCGTATAAAATGTTTGTAAGTGATATTTTTTTCTCAGTGTAGCATACTTATTTTGTAAAATAGCTGTGCGAGTTTGTATGCTTTCCACTTGGAGCGATGAAACAACGCAAAGAACAACAACAACAGCAACAATAACAAAGAAACCACAATAGCAGTAACAACTTCCTTCTTTGCACTACATTTTGGGGAGCATGCGCTTTAGTGCTAAGGGCAAAACAGGCGAGTAGGTTGTTGATAAAATGGGCCAACACACAGCAAATACGCGACCATCGCACTAAAACTTCAACGCATACACACAAATGTTGATACGGACACGTACACGTATATACCCAATTGAGTAAAAATAATGTGGATTTTTAGTTGACTGGCAGCTGGTATTGAGAAATATTTTCAACAATGATTTAAGTAAATATATAAACTGAAGGAATACAACAGCGCAAGATACAATAACAGCAATAATAAAAATAAAAAAAAAAAAATGAAAAAGTCTTGCATACAAAAATTAACAACAGCAACAATAACATTAACGGCACAGTTACAGACATAGACCAAATTTACCGCAATGTAACAGAAAATCGCCCTTTGGCAGAAAAACAATTCAAATAACACAAATACCAAATAATCATTTGCGCGTGCTTATTTAGACACAAGTTAGTCAATACGCAGAAGACCGGTAAAGAGCCATAACCTAAGCAAAGGCACACAAGAAGCGGAGAATTAATTCCCTTTTTTTTTCGTTCGTTTTATTTTTCAAAAAAAGACTTCTAGCGTTTATAGAAAATTGATGTATTACCAAACACACAGCAAATTATAACGATTGAAAATTTTTCCTAATTTTTTGTATATATATATATATATATAGTTTTTTGCTGAATTTCTTTTAAAACATCAATATATATATAGATATATATATATATATATATATGGATATGTATATTGCAAGAAGAGCAAAAAAACTTGTCCAGGAAGATATAAACGATTTACCCGCGATATATGAGGCAAATAAAAGATTATCTTTCCGCGTGTGTGTTAATTCTATAAAAAAAGCACAAAAAAAAATAAAAATGCAAAGAAAAAGAAAAAAGAATACATATGATGAGTCTATTTTATGGAAATTGCCCAGACATGAATCTATTTCTTGCGAAAGCTCGGCATTCGTTGTCTGCAAAAGTAAGCTCTAAATTTTGGCGTTGATGTTAATCTTGAAATAATGTAACATGTCAGCAAATTGCCATCAATACCTACACACAATATTCAACATTTCTGACAATTGCAATCTCATCTTCTTCTCTTCAATGTTTTTATAGCATAGCGGAGAATGAAGTATAAATAAGGTTAGCATGCTTTTGTATGCTGAGGGCGCTTGCTTTGCTCTATTTATGGCACTTTAAGGCATTTCCAAGCGTAAATGTGTGTGTGTACAAGTTTCTGTGCACATTTGTGCTCATGTGTGCGAAGCAACATGACAAACACTTTGTTGATTTGACTTGAGATCCAAGGAAAACGAAGACGCTTGACTTGAGGTTGGTAAGGCGAGTTTTTTTCGGTTCCTCTACGCCCATAAAGCGAAATATGCATGTTTCTTTTTTTTTTTTTGTTTTGTTTTTCTTTTTTTCTGTTGTATGCGGCGATAGCTGGCTGTACTAGGAGGCTAGCAGATACACATATACTTTTGGTAAGTACTGCTATTTTGAAGTAAATAGAAATACACGCTCGCTCCAACCAACATCTTATATATGATGTTGATGTTCGCAATACATACACACACACACACACACACACACACACACACAGATGTATACAGCATGCTATTGCGTGGGTTTAAATTATGTTTAAAATGTCATCATAAGATCCAACACACGACAACAAGGGTTGACATAAATTTCCACCAACATGCTTAGTTGGCTAAAAATTTAAAGCATACATATATATAGTACATATGTTGAACTAAAAACTACGGCACATTGCAAAGATGAAAAAAAATAAAAAGAAAAAAGTCTCAGTCAATCGACTAAAGGCAAACAAACAAACAACAAAATACTAAAGCATCATAAGCTGAATTTTACAACTTTTTTTTTCCTTACCAAAATAATTGGACTAACAAACTCATTGAATCTGAAAGAGCCAAACACCCATCCAACCAGTTGCTTGCCTCCCAGACTCTAGCTGCCAAAAATTTACGCTTAATAAATAACACAATGTTTTTTGGCGTTTTTTTCTTTTACTAATACTATTTATTAACGCTATGGTTGTATATGTTTCTAGTAAGCAAAGGAGTCGTCGCTACAATTTCTTGTGCTTTTTGTTGTCATTGACTTTATCATCACTATTAGTTTGGCTTCATTATCATTAACATGCTATATGTGAATCTTAAATTGTTGCTTCTTCTTCTTCCTCTTACATTAACTTCGCTCCTCGTCATAATTGATTAATATGCTAAATTGACGAGAAGGTTTGCGACTCACAAAAGAATATTTATTTTCTATAAACTTTTAATTGAGACGCTTTGATCCGAAGGGATGATATTACGAAGAATTTTTATTATAATATTGCATTACCCGAAGTAGTATGTGTTAAGAAATCGCTTTCCAATCTGGGCGGATTTAATAAAAACGTAGGAAGAGCGGTTCTTGAAAAATATACCGCTAGATTTTAAAAGTTAACATGGTTGCCGTTAGGAGAAAATTGCTATATCCAATGCCCCCTCTCTCCCCGCCCACGGCCAACCTATGGCTAGGGGATCGTTCGATCCTACTGAAAGATTCCAAATATATGCATTTGAAGCTGGATGCTGAATCTACTTAGCAAACTCTTGCCATTCATAATCTGCTAGTGTAACGCTAAGGATTTCAAAAATTTTTATAAAAAGTCGAAAAATTCTTATCCATAAATGAAGTTCGAAAGCCAGCCAAATTTGCGCTTTCTACCTGACAACGTTATTCACAATTTGATTTCTTCTCTGTGTTTGATTGCAATTCTAGACAGTCGTCATAACCTGTTTCTAAGTGTTGGGTAAATCAGCGATTCAGTTCACCAGCAGAAAAAACTGAATCTAAAACAAAGTATGAACGAAAAAGTTTAGTTTTTTCACTTCTTTGGTTCCGTATTTCCGATATTTTTTTTGCAGAGATTTTTTAGCTTAAATATCCTTCTTTTAGCAAGGTACCTTTTATATTTGATTTTCAGGAGATCCTTATTTCAATTTCGGTAAGTCACTTGCTTTACTTCTTTTCTACATTGCCTTTCAGTTTGCTATCATCCACAGATGTAACTACCAACACAATCAACAAACAATGCACTACAATTTTCAGAAGAAAGCGTGAACCGACTGAGCTCATTTTCGATTAAGTCTGGCCGAACGCCGAACTTCGATTGACCATAAGCGAAGTTAGGCTGCAACGATTTTTTAGAGCCAACTCTCGCTTCAGCTAAAGTCTATTTGCTATGTTATAACAATTCAATGCAACCCTGTATCGATTGCATCGATTTTTTAATTAGAAATACGAGCAAAACAGTATTAACATAATTAAAAGACGTTTATTAATCCTTGGCTTTTAATGTAACCCCTATTTTGGGGGCCGATTATTAATTTGCTTATTACAAGAACGGCGAAGCGAAGATGTCTACACATTTACTTATATACATCTTTTTGTACGACCAGTAGCAGTGCGGAGTAGGAGTGGGCCCGTTTTATAATATTTTTCAACTTCATTAAGTGTCGCCCTAAAAATTTCTTGTACATTGTCGATGTCACTGTTGTTCTTGTTACGCTGTTGCTGTCTTTAAATCAATTTAGATCTACAATATTGATTATTGAAATGCAGCCGCGATGGTATTTTAACTGATAGTTGTTAGTGTCTAGTAATTTAAGTTTAATCGTTTTTTACTCTTCCCTCAAATTGGAAACATTAAAAAGTTTGCACAGTGTTTTCTCGTTGCACAATAGAATTAAGGATTTTTTGTCCAAAATATAAGGTATGCATAATGTATATAATATATATACATGTATACATACGTATATGTATATGCGCCTAAATCTGTTTGTACACCGGCAAGTACACTTTTTACGACAATTTTTTGTCCTCCCTCGATTCTGACATGGAACGTATGTGGCCAGACGCCAAAAATTACGCAAGCGACTTCAGAAACCAAGAAAACAGATTTTATAGCAACAACAAAAAAGCAACAGAGAACGCTAATAACGAATGAAATTTCCTCATTTGAATCAAGCCCAATAGTTGTGCTAGACATATCTAATACATGTATGTACTGGTAGCAGCATTTTTGGTCCAAGCCGTAATAAACGTGCAAGATTTTTGTATATGTTATGCTTCTGGACTGAAATTTCACTATACGCTAATGTGACCTTTCTTTTGTAATAACAAATGAATTGTTTTTGTTTCATAAATATATACAATGGATTTGATTATTGTTTCTTTTGCACATTTTGTCCGGAAAACATTTAGAGTTTTTTTCATCTTTAACGGTTTTTAACGTTGTGGAACATATCCCCGAATTTACCATACGCCGCAGGTATTTTTTTTTGCATCATTTCTTTGCACAGTCTTTTAATAAACGTAGCCCGGGTGCAAGAAAAGAGTTGGGTGCATATATATGCGATATCCTAATTCTTAAACATATGAGTGAAACAGGAATGTACCAAGTACTTTGAAGGAAACCACAAACATATTTTAGGAAAAATTTAAGGATCGCATTATCGTCTTATCGCATAGAGTTGAATAACTTGGAAAGAAGCTTTTGGAATTTAACGCTATAGAACTTTCTTTCTCTTCCTCATGGTGCCGAGAGGAAAGGTTGTCTCCTTGCCTCCTCTAATCCTTCAATAAGCGCTAACTTCCAGCATATAAAAAAGAGAAAACCCTGTATTTTGAAGCCACTTCGCTCTTCTATATCTACCTTTGATCAGCAGACTACTACTGAAAGCGATTAATTCCATGTTTCAGTTGATTCCGAGCAATCGTAATCTGCCAAGAAACTTTGACGAAGGCTTGAGATGGCAAACCAGTTTGACATATAGGTTCCATACAAATTGAGCAATTATTGAAGTTTTTTAAACTTCGAACTCTTCACATCCGTCAGAGGCAATTAGGTATCAACCAAATGATTGTATACAGTGGACAAGGTGTTGTTCCTCACCATGTCATTTCAAAAAAGTCCTTAAAAGCGAGATAAGCCGTGTGCTGGTCAGAAAACCGGCGAAGAAAAAGTGCATTATGGTTTGCCAGAACAACACTGAGTAGACCTCCCACGTTTTCCAGAAAACTGAGCAAAAGTTATTATGACTTGCGGAACCTGTTTACCCGACATAAAACAAAAAAATTGTATAGCACAGAGAGCACTTCTGAATGTTCTAAAGACACTTGAACAACAAATCTTTCGCTTCTTTGGATGTCGGCGAAAACCATTTGAATATTTGCGAAAAGGCCGAAACGTTTCGGAAGGAGGATAGTAAAGATCGCGGCGAATCTCAGTGTACAAACACCATGTTTTTCAATACCCAAACAAAGGCTTTAGGCGATCGCGAAACCATCAATGTACACAGTTATTTGGTTATTAGCCTGTTTTTGGGCAATAACAACGAACGGCATCATCCGACATTGAGTTCTTCTATGGGATTCGAGAACGAAATCTTACTATTTCGTCTAAATAACAAATTTTTGCAGATCTAATTTAAATCTACATATAATTTGCATATATTTCGAGCATAAAAAGCTATATATATATATATATATATGATTCCATAAAATGTTCGGACTTTTAAAGCCAACCAGTGACGAATAGCGCTTTTGACTTGACATAAACTGAAGCGCGATTAATCAGGAAATCGAGCAGGTATACTCAAGTTATAATTTTTAATTGCAACTCATGTGCTTTTTGCGCATATGCTTGTCAAGCGTGCTGTAATATGTGCTGTATGATCTGCTGGAATTCACTCTTTTCAAAACGCTTGACTCCTCAAAAAGGGCGATTGCGTGTTCACGTGTTACCTGTGTTTGTGTCATATATATATATATCAAAAAAATGCATGGTCCATATTTTTCAAAGAAATATCTCTTGAGTGAGCAAACAAGGACAGGAGATGGCCTACACTGTGGATCGTTTCAATTAATTTGCGTTACTGATATGATAGACATGTCGTTAGGAAACCAGGTGTATAAACATGCGTAATTTTACTAAGGCAGAAGAGATTTTAATCGGAATCTACGCGCGACATATACAATTGTCGCATAACCAAAGCGGCTCAACTACATCGCTCTTAAATCGCAACCTTTCATTACATTCCACATTTTCGAAAAAATATCAGAACTAAAAACAATATTTTTAGGGGAACTGGCAGTGGATGTAACATTGATGCTTATACCGATAAGTGCTTGGTTAAGAATACTTCTCTGTAAGTCGCCTTTAACAAGAAAGTCAGCATAAATCAAACACAGGCACACAAGCAAAGAATTACTGTACAAATTTTTTTTTTATTTACCCACTGTAGTTGCAGCGTGTGTGCTTGTACTTTCAGTTTACTTCATGAAGCCTTCTTTTTTTATCTAAGTAGACGCGTGCTATACTCGTGGTTTGGAGACTACATAAAGCAACAACAAAAACTGAAACAATAACAAGCGAGGCAAAAAGGCAACTAACCAAAAGCAACAAACTAGTCGAATAGACGGCAAACAACAACAATAACAACAACAATTACAACAACGGCAACAAGCATAGCATTATACCATCACCAAATTGAATGCAAATGAAAGTCACACAAATTCTTTTCATGTTCACTACAACAACACAAAAAAAAAAAAGAGAAAAGAAAAGAAAAGAAAAGAAAACAGAAACCAAGAAAAAAGGAAAATAATGGAAGAAAACAAAAAAATTTCTACATTTCTATAAAATGTAACTGTGATTTGATAGCAAATTTAAGAGACCAAATAAGTGCTTTGCGAACACAGGCCCACTAACTCACTCACATGCGGCCAAACGAAACACACTTTAAACAACAGTTTACTAGCATCGTCATCATGATCGTTGTCATTATCTTCATTACCCGAAACACTTCATCACCGGCAATAACAACCAAAGCAATCATCACTATTAAAATGATCTTCATCAAATTGCCATGAATTTTGAGCTCTGTTGTACTGCGCATAACTGCAGCGGCAACGAGACAACAACAACAACAACAACTGCATTAGCAGCCGCAACCTTAGTAGATTGTTTGGTGTTTCAGTTTGGTGTGGCACCGAGGCAGTGACTATAATGGTGTACAGTCTATTTTAAATGGTCTTCATTAGCAATTGGGTCGAATCAAGGAAGAAAATTATCATTGTCGTCGACACAACATCATCATCAAGACAACCGACAACAAAAACAACAATGTAAAAGTAAAGTGGTTTTTGCTGATCGAGCATTTAGTCTCCTTTCCTGCCGAACACCACACTCTTTACCGGCCCAACACTCACCGAAATGAAATAAAAATAAAAAAAAATAAAATGTAAAGTGATTTGCATGTTGTGGTTTGGTAGTAATTTAAATTAAATCCTCTCTAATACAATAATAATAAGAGGAAAGTTTTGCAGCTTCATTTAAAGCAACAACAGCAAAATCACCAACAGCAACTTAAGTTATAACAATAACAATTTAAGCGTACAAGCATACACATACTTAACATCGAAGATGTAACGTATCCGCATTGAAAAGATTTCTAACTAACTAAACACAAAGTAACAAAGCAATCGCTGAATGGATCGGATCGACTATTCATTCTTTCCAACTTAATTTCTAGTTCATATTTGAACATGTTCTATGTCTATAGTCGGATATGCATAATATGTACGTATGTTTACGTTTACGAGGAATTTGCTGATTTCCATGTTTACAATCCCGAAAAGAAATATGAACATAACGGTCGCGCAAAGAAGATCATGACGCGACCAAAAGATTGTTCTTTCAACCCGCGATTATCATAAAATTATATTGTTATAGTATTATATATAAGTAATAAAGCGAAAGAGAGATAGAGAATCACTGGGGAAAAGAAAGAGAGAGGAAGGGAAAGATAGAAATATTTTACGTGTATTTACTATCATTATCACCATCGCACATACCTTTTTAATGGGATTATAAAGATATATATATATATATATAGGTACGTACTTAGCCTCCAGGCTACGAATCGTTTTTAGCATTCGCTACTTACCGATGGCCTTTAAATTTTTAACATTTTCTCTCTCTCTGTTCAACGGTATTTCGCTTTGTTATTATTATTAGACTCTAATAATAAAACATTCACCACATTTCTTATCGGGTTTTCAAGGCCTCTTAAGCTAAAAATTCATTTAGCTTACTTTCTATTTTAATGAGGAACGGCAACTCTTCTATTCGCATTTGTGCTTTGCATTTAATTGATTTTATGATGCCCTCAAGTATCGCGTTTCATATAGTGACTGTAATGCCTTATAATCGTCTTAGAACGAGTAATTTATTAAATTATAATTAATCTCCTCTTGTTAATTGTCTTTATATATATGTACGATATATATGTGTACGTACTTAAAATGTATGAGATGCATTAAAACATTTCTAAATAATAAAAATAACTTATATCAAAGTTAACTTTGCATTTGCTCCATCTTTGCTTTGTTGATTACAAAAACAAATTTTGTTAGTTTAGTTTTTCGTTTTTCTAGAGCAATATTTATCAAATGTTTTTAAGGGCTAATAAAATATAACCTTGTATTCACAATGGAACGATTTATTAATATGCGGGTTTTGCATACGAAACTATTTGCCTTAAAGCACATAAAAGATGTTTCTCAGCTTTTTAAAACACAATAGAGCAATAGAACAATATAGCTTTCAGCCCTCTCTGGGTGTATTGCTACAAGTGACAAATTTTGCATCTAGATGAAGAAACTAATAAATTGTTGGCGTTTGATGCCTTTAAACGCTCCTACTGGGAGGATGTGTGCTTAACATTTTTATATCCACTACCAAAAGATGGAGGCGGATTTGTTTTGTCATAATGGTTGCAACACGCCAAGCTAAGCTTTAAAATCCCGCAAAAATATAGTTCAGAATCGATTAAGCCATTTTGGTCCGCCTGTCTAACGTGCATTGTTGCCACTCTACTGGTCGCAAAGATGAAGATGTCGACTTCAAATTTGATAAAAAAACACCATTGGAAGTCTTTGCACGCAGGTTAGTGTTGAAAATGGGCCAACTGATGACACAGTAAAGCACAAAATCAAAGCAACTTTGTTTGCTCACTAATCACAAACTATAAAAGATAGGAAGTCCGAAATATTCTACATTCACTTTACGGGAAGCTTTGTAAAGCTTATATGCAAAGACTGAACAAATCGCCTGTATTTACACAAAGTTGGTTTTTCGTTCAATAGCCTTAAGCGACAAAATGACATATCAACAATGAGGGGATGAGTTGAATTTTTTTATATTTGTCATCGCAGAATACGCTTATGGTAGTGTTTTTTGGTACGTCCTAGTTTTTGTTCCTGAGGCATACTTTTTTATTCCGTACCTATTACGGATCGCCTTCAAATTTTGAGTTGATTTACTTATTTCCGTCTTATTGCCAGCCGACGAAATTCTGCAACAATTATAAATTAACGACGGTTGTCAAAGATTAGAGCAGACATAAATTCTTTATACACTTTTCGCCTTCCATTTAACAACTTAAAACATAAATACTAACTCAATATTCCTTCTCGATACTTCGGTTATAACGCAAACCTGTGATGGAATGTAAACATAAAAATGCTATAATAAATGAATTAAGTGCAATCTACTTGTAGTCGAATGCGTTTACGTTTAGATTGATTTTATCATAAATGTGCTAGCTACACAATAATAAAGTTGTGCTAAAGCACATGAAAATCGTTCATCTACTTATTACTTGTGCGAATGTTATTAGACCATAAATATTTCATAACATGTAAGCAAGCAATTAATAAACTGCCTTTTAGATGATTGCTTCTTTCCACCGGAAATATTCAGATGCTGTGAAACCATGGAAGACCTTATGTTGTAGAGTAAGATTATTTTTGGTTTAACTAAATAATTCAATACTACCAGCCGAGACTACTTGCCAGCTTCTCTTTAAATAAAAATTATCATATGAAGATTAGCTTTACGCAGATGCCTTGCTATCGTAGGTAAGTATACGGGGACCTTTTATACATGTTGTTTGCCTAGGAATATTTGTAACCTTATGAGCAGTCTCATTTATGGGCTATAAGCTACAGTCTTTGTATGTTTTAAGTCACTTTACGCACTTTTTGCTACCAACGTTCTGGATACTTACGCAAACTCAGATCACTGCCTTTGCGTGCATGCATTTTTGCACGGACCACGCGGGTGTTTAGAATTAATATATGGCCATTAACTAAGAGTGCATACGTTAAATGTCAGCTTCATTTCTCAGTATCTAGGATCGTAAGCTGTCTAACAAGAAAAGAAAAGTAAAAGTAAGCGCGAAGTCGGCTAACGCGACAGGCGACTGAATAAATTGATACATTGGTCAAAAAGTTTCTGACTCTACCTACTGGTTAGGTAGATGTATAAATTTTATTCTCAAAATTTTTCTTTTTACTGATAAAGGTTTAGTTCGAAGCCGCCCAGCCCCAGATGGTACTTCAAATACTTAGCGGGATTACCTACTGTATTATCTTTTGTCCACTTGAAAATCGTTTTTTCCAAATTAACACCCATGCTACACGCCTACAAACATTTCAAAATTTCTTTCAAATATATATTATATTTCGTAGCAATTTTATATAAATTTATACATTGTATATAAATTTTCAATTAAAGATTTTATTTAATAGACTGTTTGCGCAAAGTCCAAACATGAAATTATTAGTCGCTAATACTTCTGCTTGATTTCATGAATCGTATCTGCAGGCTGCCACTATTTGCCGTGGTTCTTCTGATGATATCTTAATTCTTCACTTAGCCGGAGTTATTTTGCCACGAAGAACGTTACACAGTTTTTGAACTGAGGCTTAGCCTTGTTTTTACCCTCGCGTTCAAAGATCGTCAAGGTCAACTCTAAACGTTTTCGTCATCTTGACCAGGAACACTGTTCTGCAACAAGTGGCCCAATTTTGAAGTATACTAATACTAGTCTAGTTACATTCCTGGTGATCCCTGTTTCGTTTCTATTTTTTATTCTATTTTTCTTTTTTTCCTGTTTATTCTTTTTTATTTTTTAGTTTACGCACAAACTCTTTTGCACTCTTGTATATTGTGCCACCACTACTGTCACAAGAATATATTAAGCGTGTGCGGATGTTTGCAACATCCACAAGGAATTGAAGTAGACTTACCTTTTATTCTGTTGATGAACTCAGAACCACCTTCTGCATCAATCAAAGCTTTTCTATTCGTCTGTCTTTTTTCTTTTCTTTTGGTTAACGTATAAGTTGCACTTTGTTATATTTTGATGAAACTTGCTAAAGCATTTTGTTTCCCGATCACTTCCCTTTTAACATCTTATTTTTAAAAATCGTTACATGAATAACTGTATTAGGCGAAGTTGTGTAGGGCATCTAATGGTGGGGGGTTTTTACTGATCTCGTTTCAGTTCTTTACTTCGAATGTAGATCTATGCTGCAATGTTTTGAACTTGCATTAAACATTAAGCGAGTAGGCGGTGAACTGAAAATTTACCGCAACTAAATAAATTTAAATGTTTTTAACATTCTTTCTCGATATTTATAAAATTAATTTTTCGTTCTTTCAGAGTGAAATGAGCAAAAAAAGCAAGCAATAATTCTTTGCGTTTAATTACTTTAAATAGGATCTTAAAGCTAAAAGCTACAATTGCAAACTCTTACGAATCATATATGCACAGATGTCAAGATGACAAATTATACAAAATCCAAGTAATAAACATATGTGTGTTGGTAACATGACACTGCTAGATTTATACTTAACAAGATTTGCGATGACGTTTAGGTGTTGTTTTTGCTATTACAAGCTAAAAGGAAATGCAGATGATCCGTTTAAGGGGAAAATAAATTGAAATGATTAATCAACCGAAAGGGAAAAACCTTTACAAGATTCCCGGAAAAGCAAACACATCACAAATGCAGTTATTGAAAATAAGAAAAAAATTCATAATAAATTATAAATTGAACACATTTTATGTTAGTTGACTTACTTTAGGATCTGATAAAACGTTTAAAAATAGAAGTTTATTATAGTAAAAAAAATTTTATATTTCCAAGAAATGAATAGGAATTATATGATAAATGATTAGCAACGACAGAACTAACATTCAACCTTAGCTTCGATTCTTTTGATTTCCGCTTGCAACGTAGTTCACGGTACTGTGTTGTATAAAATTGTTCTCTAAATGTCAGTCAAATTTAACTAAATCGAACGCATTGTTTCCAAATGCAACTAATTCGTGGCAATGTTTCCAACAGCCATAGGGGAGACGAATCCTTCCAATAAAGCACATTTCCACTTGATGCGGAGGTTACAAAAAATTTAAACGTATCGCTGTCGTTATGCTATTTGCCATCAGAGGAAGCTTTGATAAAAAAAGCAGATGATCCCAATAAAGCATTTGCCTCTATACTAAAAGCAAAATTACTGAACTGGCGAAATGCTCGCTTATCCTCTTCCACTGCTAATGACAGCACTGTGTATTAAACAACCAACAATAAAAAATGTATTGTAATAGAAAAACATGATTGTAACACATTTTAAAGGTTTAAACGTGTTTTTTTCGAAACATGATTTTTGGACACAACCCACGAAAGAACTATAATAGTTTTTGCATACTTAACTCAATATTTTCTAGAGAAGTACGTAGGGGACTTTCAGTAACTTTATTTAAACATTTTTTTGTTAATAAAAAGTATCGTCTTTTTCTTTGTTGGCATGGAAGAATAATTGCGGTGTTGCCGTCATTTAATATTTTTCAAAAATAGTTTATTTTGTTTAACACAGAAATATACGGTTAATAGCTTCCTTGAAAATTCATATTCTAGTAAGTCTTCTTTCACGTCGATAAACTTGGGCACTTTTTTGGGCTATCATAGTGACGGTGTTCCTTAAGCCAGACGTTGTCACTCGCCCAAAACTCGACTTAGTCGAGGGGGTGTGTTTTGTAAACTATACCGAGATAACTCATGCTGTTACGTAAAGCTTAAAGGTAGTTCGTAAACACAAGTCAAAGATCGAGCAATGCTCTTATGCAAAGTAACGCCTCGGTTAGAATAACCGATATGCTATTAATTCTATAACTGATATCTACATATTCTGAGTATTACAAGCGAAATTACAATATTATATAGCAGCAATGTAACAACAAATAGCACTGAGCTCAGAAAGCAGTTGTTGATAATTATAAGTACTTGTGTCTGTCTAAAAAATAATAAACCTTCAGGAATTTAAAATGATTATATTCACTTCATTGCTTCAATTCATATTCAACAAAGTGAGTAACGTATGGATTAATTAATGCTTTCTCTATAAGTAGGCTCAATATATTTTAAATCGCATTCTATTTGAATTACCTTAAAAATGTATTATCATATAACGGAGTAATGTCAACATTTTTTAAGGAAATCTACAATCATGAAAGCCATAATTTTTTTAATTTTATATTTAAAATACAATAATATTAAATTAATAGTTAGGCCTGTGTACAAAAAAAAAAAAAAACTCTATGAGTAATAAATGAAATCATTAAACTTACAATATCACTAATAATTTCTGGTGATATATATCTACATATATACATATATATGTATATTTTTATTTATGTGCGTATATTTTTGTTTTTCCAAGTTTACTCATTGACCAAAATTAGCGAACGAATTACTTAATTGTATCATCCAAATAGTTTCAACCTACAAAAACGGTATATAATTATAGAGAATAAGAAAGAAAAAAAAAGGAAAAATAATGTAAACTGTGCTTTAAGAAAACGATCGATAGTCAATTTAAATGCATAAATAAAAACTTGATTGATCCTCCCCGAGACACATTAAGAGCAATTATAAAGAGTAAACACACTAACGTCATGAACAATAACTTTTGCTTTCATTTACATATTAAGAAACAACAGCGCATTTATTTACTTGTTTTCCTTTTACAGAGAAATGAAGAGAGTAAAAATTTATTTTGTGGAATCTATTAAAAAATATTTAAGTGGATGCAGGCAGAGCAAAAAAGAGAGAAATGTACAAAGAGAATAAAATCAATAATTCAGAGCCTGGGAAGTTCTTGTGTAGTGGTCACAGTGGCGCTAACGGTAATACTCTTCTAAATTGCAATCGTACTCACAAAGCCGCTACCTCAAGAATAACAACGGCAGCAACAACAACAACAACAACAACAATTAAAATAACAACAATAACTTTATGTAAACACATTCAAGCGTATATGTTGATGTATGACTAAAGATGACTTGGGGTTGATATGTTATTATAATTTCGTAGTGGCTGCAGAACTCTGTATACTCTCAGTTTGCTGTATACGGCAATGCTTAAGCAAAAGCAGCGATCTTAAGTTTGTTTCTTAAGTCTTTTGTTTTCTTTATAATAACAAAACATAATAGTAAAGCAAAACTAAAGCAAGCGTGACTCGTTTTTTGGTGTGACTGGCGATTTGCAACGCTGTTAATGCTAATACTGCCTTTGCTGCCGCCACACTTGGATAAGTTAAGACATGCATACACGAACACGCAAAATTATAAGTCAACGCTGACTGAGATGCCACCACACCCTTAGTTGGTTTACTGAAAATAATAGTTTTACATTGACTCTGACTGACATGAATGGCACCAAAAATTTCGATATGTAACTTGGTATGTTCATGCAACACGGTTGTAGGGGGACTTTAAACGTTTGTTAGTATTCAGCTGAAATTCAAATGGCTTCAGCAGTTTCAATGTGTTGTTGTTTTCGTTTTGGTGTTGTGATATGGTTAATGGTTTAAAAATGGTGTTTTCTTCTTCGCAAGTCTACGTGTGTTGTAATATATTTGTTATATATGGTTTTGTTGTTGTTTTTAACGTTGTATTATATATGGCGTTATTGTTGATGATGGTAGTACTGTTCTGCTCTTTTCATGTTTTTTTTTTTTTTTTTTTTTACATTTTCTATGCTGTTTTGGGTTTTTCAAATCGAGCTTATGTGGCGTCAAATTTTTTTTTTTTTTTTTTTTTGTTTGTTATTATGTACTTCGCAATCTGTTCCTTTTAAGGTTCAGCAACATATTAACAGCCGCAACAAAACATCATCATCTAATGTGAGGCGTTATCTGTCGTACGTTCAATTTTCTTTTGGTTACTTTTCTCTGTTAAAGCCTTTCACAACGTTTCGATTATATTTTACTCGCGTCGTTTCTGTGCGTTGCAGAGCAATCTACTGCCTGCCTACTGCACACCCCTCTGCTGCTTTCTGCAGCAGTTTGTTAACAGGGCGTCTAGCCGGCCTAACTGACAAAAAAAAACATATATACGAACACCCAGTTAACTTGCTGGCTTGCAAGCTCGTTTCTTGGCTGGCAGACTGGTCTTGCTCTGCTCTAGCGGTATTTGATCTAATGCATCTAATGTGTTTCGTTTTTTCTTTTTTGTTTCTATTAGTATTTTGTCGCCGCGCTTTATTTTTCCAAGTAATGCGGAGGCGGGGAGGTGTTACTTTTTTATGTTTAGTTTTTTGTAGTTATTTATGCCACTCGCGCATTGGCAACCAGTAACATAAAAACGAAAATAATTTGCTTTTGCTTTCATTTGTACCATAAATAATTTTTGTGTTTTCGTTATAGTTTTATTTATTTATTTTTTTTTTATTTTCCATTTTTTATTTTTAATTTTTTTTTTTTTATCCTCACCAAGTCAAGCAAGATTTTTTCTTAATTGAAAGTCTTTATGGAGCGCACTCTACGAAATTGTGCTATAAAACTGTAACAGCGCTATCAGATGTGGTGAATGATGATGACGACGGCGACGATGCTGCAATCACGAGCACTGTAATTGACCAAACTGATGTGACTGGTTATTGTTATTGTTGTTGCCGAGTCTGTTTTTTCTTTTTTTTTTTTTTTTTTTGTTTTTCTTTTAAGATTCTAAAAACGATTCGCTTTAATTACAAAAACGTTTATGGTCACAGTATTATATCAGCTATAGTGCCAGTATTGATAGACAGACAGGTAGGTAAGTAAGTTAATAGACAGGTTGCTTATTGCCAAAGAAAAAAAAGTTCAATAAACACCCTATGGAATATTTTGTTACAATATGTTTTACATTCATAAACAAAGAAAAAAAAACAATGATAAGTTATTTATCACAACATCACAACAACAAATATTATGGACTAATTAAGATTTATTACATCACGTATGGTTGATAAACTCTTGAGCATTACTTACTTTGCAAATTAAATGCAAAATTCGTATCCATATATAAATAGTCGCAAAATTAATGCCAGTCATTAACTTAAGTCAAAACTGTAAGATTGTTATTAGATGTATGGTTAAATTTTAAGTGCAATATCAATAGAGGATTATATTCTATAACCAATTTGTTAATGTCGCTGTGCGAAAGAGAAGTTAGAAAAACAGCAAGCTAAAGCTAAAAACTTCGCGCACCGTCTCACTTCTAATTCAACGAGGGCAATAAATCAAACCAAAGCATTTGAAAATATAAAAGTTATTTACGTGATATGCAAAGCACGAGTAGCTATAGTCTCTGAATTGCTTGCAATAACGCGTTAGCGATAAAAAAAGTGTACACATGATTAGTGTCCATCCTTTCCTCACGTCACAGCTCTTTAAAGCAGGTTGTAACAGCGCGGAAAGAAATGTAAGTAGAGGCGCAAGAACGCACACCACTCATAATAATAAAGAATCAGTCACGAATGATGCATACCCAAATAAAGAAGAAGAAAGAGTAAGAAGAAAGAAGAAATAGTTCATCCACCATAATAATCGTTAAGACTTCAATAGAATAAAATTTCGTAACTGGCTACCCATTCACTGCTGTAGTCAAATTTGTTACGGGTCAAGTGAGGTAGAAAGTTGGGGCTTTGTTTTAACGATATCTTTCGCCCAATAATGTGTTCTATATTACTATTTTGATATTGTCTTACCCAAAATTTAGATTTACTTTTATGCTTTTATTAATTGTAATATGATATTTTTATAAATTTACGAGCATCTATTTTGGTAAGAACGTAGTCCACTCCGTGGAAAACTCATATTACTTTTTGTTAAACTTTTAACAGTGCAACATTTTTTTCGTAGAATATCATTACATCTTGTTTTTTAAGTATAGCCAACGTCACTCTAACATCGTTAAGTTGGCTTAGATTGCGTGGGAGCGAAAGGACGCAATGCCATGTTATCACGGCTTTCGTATTTCGCAGATGCGATAACAGGACTTCCATTCATCTCCTATCCGTTGTACGCCAAATCATTTTGGTGTGCGTTCGTCTCAGAACTACAGACGTTTGCCACGACCCAAAAAATCAGAAAACAATTCATTTGAGCCTAATTTGAGTTATACAGTAACGTTAGACAACAATACATAAAGTATGTGAAATTTCTAAAAGTTCACCTCTTGTACGTTTTTAATTCATTTTATTCTCATATATTTGGCATATACAAATCGTTAACGCTGTGCTTCTTATTAGACCCCATAATAGCCTCCTCTAAAGGAGTAGTGTATATTTTTGGTTTGATAAACGAAAGAATTTTATTGGTCATGTCTATCCGTACAATTTTCTGTACGCTTTCAACTGAACGCTGCAGGTCATGTTTAATATGAATCGTCTACCTATAGATAGTAGTAGCCACCATGCCAAGAAGCACTATTAGATTAGTTTCACGCATAAGCTAGAACATATGAAGCGCGAAGGATCAAATCGGCAGCATCTAGTTCAATTCCACTATTTTTTTGTAACGTAGGGTAGATCATAAACAAAAGGGGAAGAAAGAAGGGAGAAGCTGGCTGAGGGTTGCTTGAATGATCGATACCAGTTCTCGCATGAACACTCACTATAGCTGCATCGATTTGATAGCCGTCCCCCCGAACTATTTGACCAAGCAATTTTTTTCACCGTTTCTTGATCTCTAAACATCACCGGACTTGAACGCGTACAGGGAATATCCTCTGAGCGATTATTTATAAAGAAACAGAAACAAAAGTTAATTGGAAGCAGCATGTTACCATTTAGCATTTGGTAGAAGCACAAGCAACAACATCGCTTAAATGCGTCGCTTCCAAAAACTGTTCTTAAACTTCAATTAATGTTTGCATCACTAAACAACAGCCTTACACACATTAAATTAGATGGCGTTTGCACGTCGTCCCAATATCATTCCGATACCCGTGCGGATCGCTTGCCATTTTTATTGCTTTATGCCTTGCACGTTATATTATTTACGTGACTCTTTCAATATATTCGAGCGAGTTATGTCAACCATTTTCACTTTCAGATAAGTTATGTGATATATACATATTTTATTTTCTACATTTCTCTAACAAAACAATGTCAAGCCCATTTGCGAGAGGGAAGCTTGCTTTATATGAAAATTAAACAATTTTCGACGCGAAAGACGAGCAAATTCCCAGCGCTACAGTCGTTAAGAATAACTGTTAGTTAGGTCTTAATAAACATTAAATTGAAGATTTTTTGAAAATTAAAGACAAATAAAAAAGCGTGAGCCATGGCCATGATTAAATACCCTAGATCGCCGTTTATTCCAATAAAGACTTTTTAACACTTCGCTTTATAAAGGAAGTTGTTGAAAAGGTGCTCCAATCCGAGTGCATTTTCAATTGCATTCGTCCTTAAGCCACAACGTCAATGCACTTTTCAGTCAGTGCAACTTCCATCAAAATATTTCAAAAATTGCGGCCTATATAGGCTGGACACGAGGAAACAAGGCGGATAGACGGACGATCAAGCTGAGACCGATTCTGAAAACGATTTTGAATCTGAAGAGCTTCTGGGTGTTGCATATGTCCGCAAATACTTAATACATTCCAAGTGGTGTAGTGTATAATAGCGCGACAAAAAGTCCGAGTTGTTTGTTATAAGCCATTGAAACTGGAAGAGAATCTCTAAGTATTCCACGTGTTCTAATAGTAAACAATATTTTGTAAAATTTCACACAATGTCCGTTCCGGACGATATCATTAAATCAGGAAGTTAAACACACTGCCAAGAGGCATCTAACGCATTTCTAAATATATGATGAAATTTATGATGAAATATATAAAGCAACAAACGAACAAATATTGCAGCGCAGTGTAGTATGGGCGCAGGCCAACTATACATATATATGCTCAAGTGTTTATGCTAACAAATTAAGTATAACAAGTACAAATGTTTTTCGTAATATTGTTGTCGTTATATTATCATATGTTACGTTACCTTCGATTCATTTACTAATTGAATACTCGTATATGTTCGATGTTTATGCATTAATTAAAAAGGAACTAAAAATAAAAGCGATTTTTGAAAGTGTTTGATTTGTTGGACGATTTTTGCTAAATCAAATACGAGCACAACGAGAAAACAAACACAGGCGCGCATACACACAAGCATTGATGTCATAAAAATCGAATGAAAGAAATGATATAAATGATTAACAACAGTATACGGTGAGGGCTATTAAAACTGCAGAAGCTCAAGAAACGCGAAAACATATAAACACTATAACTGGGCAATAAACTAATTCAGCAAAAAAGATAATCATATACAAGCGTATGTTTTTATTATTATTATTATTATTATTGTTGTTGTTGTTGTTGTTGTTGTTGCTCGTATTATTATTATTATTATTATCATTATTATTATTATTATTATTTTGTTTTGTTGTTGGTATGTTTATAAGGTTTAAGACGTTCTGCTAAACAAAAAGGAGAAAAAAAAAAACAAAAATCGTTATCTGCACAAATGATTGCTGGTAAGCATGTATATGTGAGTTTATAAAATTTAACTACTTTTTACTACCACTGACTGCAATTGACTCTATACACGCTCTTATGTATATTTGTAAGTATGTGTTTACATATATCTATCTATTCGTTATTGTTATTGCTTCGTGTTGTGTTGTATTTTGCGACGGCTGCAGATGCTGAAATCCATTAAAAATATTCAACAAAAAACACTTTGTTAGGTGTGGTCTTGTTCTAGTCTAGAAAACTACTTTCATATTTATTTTTTCGTCGTATTTAAAGTAAAGCAAAAGCATCCGTACGTTAAAACAACAAAAACAATACATATACATCGAAGCACATACCTGCATACAAAAGCTTATACACACATTTTTATAAACACAGAGAACGTCCAGTTTTACAATAACACCATGATTTTAAGGTTGCCTTGCCAAAGCCGCTACTGCCGCTGTTGTTGCTATTATTGTTGGATGGTTGTGATTGCAAGTCCATTCCAGACATTACTCGTACTGGTATTCATATACATATGTTATTGTTGCTTTTCAAACATTAAAAAAAAAAAAAAAAAAAGCAAAAATATATCATATAATAACATAATATTATAGAAAGAGATAAAAGGAAGGACGCATACAAAAACCAAGCAAATATTCTTAACTTTTGAATGGCAAAAGGAATATCAATATATTCTTGCAACTCATATGCTTTTCAATTCTAGCTAGATTTCGATTTTTCGGCTTCCATCTAATAACAACCGAACAGAAAAATGTACACGAACTCGTTTTCTTAGGAGTTCAATTGCAATCGTGGTCTCGTCGTCGATCAATTCTAATTTTATTTTCTACTACCACCATACGTATATAAATATAAGTTTACAGCTATTTTTAAATGAAAACAAACATTACTAGCCGCCGCTTCTCGTTAACAGGCAGACAGGCGTTGCTTTTGTTATAGAAGCATAATATCGTAAGGAAAAAAAAACAAAAAAAAGAAAAAAAAAATGGAACACCGACTCTGCAGCTGCTTGAATACCTTAAGCAAATTTTTTTTTGGTTTTTTTCTTTTTGAAAAATTTTCATTTTTACCATATAAGCATTTAGTAGGATATTAGCGGGCGTTTTTCTTTAAAATACGACCAACTAATCAATAAGATTAACATACGAAATCATTCACAAGCTGCAATCAGCCGAACTTATTTCACTTTTTCGCTTCGTGTATGCATGAATGCATGCATGCATGCATGCATTAAATAAACTCTCGTAATTAAAACATTAAACTGTAGATTTGCATAATTTGCCAAGCTGTCAATTTGTTTTGTCAAAAATAAATCTATTAACAAGTCATAGAAAAAAATTGAGAATGAACAAATGATAGAAATTGAAACGGTAACAACTACAAATACAATATAACAGTGTAGCGGGCTCCAACGGCGTTAGCCAACAGCTGTAAAACCAGCACGTAGCATCCGTGTGTTATAGTTAACGTAATACTTATTTCTCTTAATGATTGGATGACTAGTTGTCATTTACACATATATACATATATATACGTATTTAATGTGGACGGACATACATACATATACATAGACATGTGCATATATGTATATGTATATAAATGTACACACATTTGTAATTTGTACACCTAGTTTTCTAACTACGCGTTTGTCATACGTATTTAGCTTCCTGTTCTTGGCCTATACAAGCACACGCACAAATATGCTCACATATTCGCTGGCATTACGTTAGTTGGCGGTTTAACACAAACGTTCGTTATTTATGTAAAAGTTACTGGCTCACATGTCAAGTTTTTTTTTTTTTTCTTTTCTGAAAAGTGTATAATCAACTTAAGGCTTTTTCCATATATGTCATAACATCGTCTGCGTTTTGATTGTAACGCATTAAAAAGTGATTCTGAAAAAGAGTTGCCAACTGTACATTTTTTTCATTGAACGGAAAAAATCGGCAAAATAAACGACATACAAGGAAATTTTAGTATTTACTTACAGTGGGATTTCATTTCATTGATTTCGTCAAATTATTTCAATTGAAATAAGAAACATTTGTGTCGCGTGAAAACATTAAATGGCCATTTTCGACTTACAAGGAAGCAGTTTTCCTTAACGTATAAAACACAATTGATCATATAGTGAACAAGCAACCTGGGCTTCTAAACGTACCTTCCTTCTGTAGATTTTCACTGATACTAAGATTCGTTTCTTGATTTCGTTTAATAATATATTTTACGTAACATTATGGTGATGTTTTCTCTTCACTTCAATTGAATCCGTGGAAATGCTCGAAATCACTGAAATCATCTTCAAAGAAATTGCACCAAAAAAAGTGTGCAAAACTTCCTCCGACTACTCATAACAAATAAATTTTTGTAAAAGTAGAATTTGAAAGCAAATCCATCAGTATAAGTAAACTACGGTTGCCTGTGAGTACAAAATTGGTGCTACAATTAAGCCAGAACCTAGAAGGACTTCAGTTTTGTTTTTTATAATCATACACGCCGCAATTTTTGTGGTATTTTGATCAAATTTGCTCCAACCCTAGGACGTATGCTATTGCAAATAGTTCCGATCGAGTCACTGTGAAGCCTTGCTATCAAAAATCGTTATATGGATAACTGTGGGGAGTATAGGGTATTTAATCGTGGGTCGCGGCCAAGTAGAATTTCTTTTACTTCTTTTTTCAAAAAAGGTTTACGTGTATCTAACTAGAGTGGTGACTGTTACGAAAAAATTTAGAACTCTGATACGTATGCGTAGCTGATCAACATTTGCTACACGTTATAATCAATTTGAACCATATGTACTAGTGCGATATTTAATGCGACGTAGGATTTACACTAGAGTCAATATTTCTAATAACACGGCTTTACTATCGCGAGACTTACTTAAGTTTTTCGTCTACTATTGGCAAGATTGTTTTTATTCGTAAAGCGAAAACTTCGAACCGCTTACATTGCTATAGAGCATTAAATCACTTTTACATAGAATTTTGTATAGAAAGCGACAAAAACACCCCTAATGCAGGCGAAGTGAACCAATAAACGCGATTTGTAGTTTGAATGCAAGTTCAAAAATTCTATTTAAGTTAAAGCGAGCGTTCCAACACTTAACATTTTTGTTCTATGAATTACTAAGTTCTTAGAATGCGTCGTATTTAGAGTCAAATGTGGCAAGTAGAGTCTATGGCAAGACACATGCTTAACTTTTTATTTCAATTTTTGTGTAATAGTCTCTGAACACATAAAATGTCTCTTGCAATCGACATAATGAAATCCATGTAAACCATAGTAGGTATTGTGTTATTTATTTTCCCAATTGTCAACGTATATTGAGAACGAAATGAATTTCGACTTCAGAACGGTTTCTTGTAGTTTATACCACTCAATATTAAAACGCAAGCTACACCGATTTTAAGTATACAGGTTCAGTATTTTTTTTCCTTTTCTTAATAATCCAATCGTCAGAATATATCCTATATCCCCTATATATGGAGCACAATGACGATAAGAAAGATGTAAGGAAAGAGGAAGGGGTAAGGAATGGCTGCAGCCTAGTTGGTGCGCACCCGAATGGCAATTGTTACACGTTTACCGATATTTAGTTGCCTACAATTCATTATAGCGAAAAATATGGTTCAAGTAACTTCTATCTTCAAAATGACTTTTTTTACTTGCAAACTGTCTTAATCGTAGCGTGAAGCGGCAGGAGCACAGACAAAGCAAAGTGATGCCAATTATTCCCATTACGTGTACTGGTTAAAAGTTTGCGGAGTTCTTGAATCCTATTGCTCTCTGCGGTAAGCGTTTTGCACATGAAATACAAATCCTGCGGCCGTAAATTACTCCTGGGGTCCATGTGTATGATAAATAATTAAATTTAATAAAATAATCCGTTCTGTCAAATCTTCAATAATTTATGGAATTTAAACCACGTTTCGTTTGGTTTCTTCTCTCCTAGGATTCGCTAATTACTTTTAACATTACTAGAAAAAATGGTAGAGTCATCAATAATTCCCGGGAATAAACAAGAAAAACATTTTTCGCAAAATTTGTCAAAACCCGCAAAAGATATTTCAATTTCCGCAACAATATATATCCTACCAAGGGATTCAAAACATTTTTCGTGAACCGGCCCTTTGAGATTTACAAGCAGGTAATCACTTACTGGAGGCCAGATCTGCAGAATGCTGTGACTGATACAGTACATCAGACTGTATTTCATGCAACTTTGCTGGCGCTTCGAATTAATAACGCTATGAGTAAACAGAGTACCCAGCTTCATCGTGCCTTTAGGACGTTAGTTACCTCCCTGACTTTTTAATTATTAAGAAAAAGTTTTAAAACTTTGTTTAATACTTTTTAGTGTAAGCACCGCTTTTTCACGACGTCCGTTGCCTTCGCCATCATTAATGTCCATGCGGATGTCTTCTTATTCTTACATGCGCCTTAGGAAGCGAGAGGAGCTAAGGCTCCTATCAAGTTGTTTATTTTAATAAATTAATTTTTGAATCTATCCCAACCACAGTTAACCAAACAAAACGTAAGAGCCAATTTGTCTCTTATTTTTAATTTTTTATCTTTTTATTTCTCCAAATAAAGCAATGGACATGATTAATTTAATTTAGCCATTGTCATTAATCAAAAAGATATATATACGATGTGTGTTAAAAAAAAAAGGTGACTTGTCAAATTTCGTGTTCTACGTATATTTGATTTTCGAATTTATTTATTTTGGTATGTTGGTACAAATGTCCCCAATATATGTTGACGTTATCAGCTATTTTACATCTTTGGTTTGTTTTTGACAAAAATAAAGGTTAGACGTATTTTGTTGTGCCTGGCGATTTTTTGCTATCGAAGAAAATGGATCAAAGAAGGTGTGTGAAAATTTTGTGTGAAAAATAAAATTAAATGGTCCAACTCACTTCAAACGTTGCTTGAGGCATTTGGCGAATCTACTTTGAGAACGAAAATTTTCCTAAATGGTACAAGGTCTTCACAGATGGCCGCGATGCTCGCCCTAGACACCCCAATAGTTCAACAACCGATGAGAACGTTGAAACATTGAAGGAAATTGTTATGGATAATCGTCGAATTACTATTAGAATAGCTTCTAATAATGTCGGCATATCGGCTCATGCCATGACCAGAAAAGTTTTTTGACCAAAAGCAAGACCATAACTATGTCCCAACCACCGCGTTCATCGGATTAGGTCAACTGCGACGTGTTCCTGAGAAAACCCATGAGTAGACAGTGCTTTACTGCCATCAAAGATCACATAGTCAGAAGCAGTTGAAGGCAATACCAAAACGAGCATATCAGAAAAGCATCGACAGTTGACAAGGGCTGGCACAAGTGCAATACATCTAAAGGAGATTACTTTGAAGAAGACAAAATAAGTTACGATGAATAAATAAATATTTTTCGGGAAAAATAAAATATTTTAGAACATACCTCGTAAAGCTCATGAGATCCCCCCGCTAAGTATGTTTCTTATGAAAGCTGACAAATGAAAATATGTTGTTTTTAAAACCGTTTTGGGAAACATAAATTACGACATCTATAACATTTTTCTTTTTTTAAGTTCAGGATCCTTCGAAATTCCTTGCCAGATAACAATCTCATAACAAGCAACTCTACTGTCATACATTAAAAAATTTATACATATACGTATAGTAGTTGCACTTGAAATCGAATAACACGAATGTCGTCAAGTATTTTTGTAAGTATCTATGCGTGAAACTAAGAGAATATATATGCATATGCATGCTTGTATGTGTTCGGTGTGTAACTGAGCCCGTTGATTACTTTGCAATTATATGTATAGAAGTGCGTTGTGCTTTTATTAGGAGTACATTAACTACGTGTTCTCTTAACAACTTCGTAATCTGCTAGTGGCTGTGTTTATTCATATACTTATATACAATGCAAGTATACAAAAACATATATATATACATATATATTATATATAAGCGCATATATACATGTCCATATAGAAAAAAGAATTTAATATGTATAACACACTCACTTTTCATCTCAATAGTGTATATTTATCTAACCAAACCAACCAACGTGCAAATAAGCGAACGGATCGGCTAGCTACCAATAACTACTACCACCATCACCAACACTAAAACCATCGAATCAAACCATTAAGCCATTGACGACGCTATGCTCATGCCATTAAATTGTCACTTTTAGTTGTGGCCGTTCGTTGTCGCTGCAGCGGCCGTGCCGTAATAATAATTTTGCTTTCATTTCGCAACAAGTTTTAATCGATGTGATATTATTTGTTGTTGAATGCGGTTTTCAGTTATTGTTGTTTTTATTGCAGTTTGTTCAATATTTTTATAAATTAATTATATGATTGTGTTAAAATAAATATGTATATACATATATAATTTTATTATATATATATATATATATTGATGCGAAAAGCAACAATAACAATGTTATTGAATGATCGATGCATTTCATGTTTAGAATTATATGACAATGATTTATATAGACACGCATATGTTATATACCGTAAAGCAATATTAGGCGTGTGGTGGGAATTTTTGTATATAATTAAATTTTAACGCATAATTTCCCATTATTTATTAAATGCATTGGAGAAAATTAAGTTGGTAGATTTTTTAACCCTTTAATGTCGTTCGATGCCCATCTGCGTGTAGTACCTCAGTGTAACGAGTTCGCTTTCAGGAAAATACTGCAAATTCTCTACTTTCAATCATATATCTACTGAGATTGAACAACTTCTCATGAGTTGTGATGATATCAGTCAACCGACCGGGTAAATTTTCGTGAAATTTTCCGCATTTTTTATGCTTATTTGTTATTCTGCTGATCATGACATTGGAAGAAACCATTTATCTGATTGTTTAGTTGGATACCATTTTTCATATTTGATGAGATAGTCGACCGAAATCATTTTCTATATTTTTTCGCCAACGTGATCTGTCAATGGACTAAAAAGAATTTTCCTCCACTGACTGGAATTATTTTTCACGATTCCTATATTTCTTATCGGTTTGGTACTGAACATCTTTTTCAGCATCTTTCAGCATTTTGCTGAGCGTCTTTTTGCACTCGCTTTACAGCCTTCTTTTCTGATCGATCAGTTGGTTGATTGAAACAATTTTCCGCGATTTGTTATGTTTAATTCCTTCCTTGATCGTCGTTCAATTTCATGTTTATTTTTATGCTTCATAAACAAGTCGATCTGGGCGAAGCATTTTTTCACGATCACTTCTCTTATCCACTTCTAAGCCTGATCAGTGCGATTCTATAAAGACACTATTTGAACCGTTTTAATTTCCCAAGCATTAAGAATGTACAGACGGACGAAAGAATAAACTTGAGGCAGTGAATATATATATTATTCACTACAACAAAAATTTTCTAATGTTTTGAGCATTTAGAGAACGTTAGAGAGACGAACATAGCGTAATTGACTGCTTATACATATTAGAGCTTACAAATAGACATGATATAATTCCATTCTTTAGTGCCAAGTCTAATTAAAATAAAATAGATGTTTTGTGATATTTCAGAATGAGTAATGAAATGATTACTTTATCGTAATGGTTCTGTTATTCCCTAATTAAAACATAGCATGACAAGAATTTTGGAAAGCACCTCATCTCTTAACCGAACGACTTCAATTTTCTGAATCGACGAATAACTCTTTTATATTAATATCGCATATATTTAACCCTTTGGCTGAACGTTCGTTTATTTTCCAAACTGCTGTATACTGGCATGCACTGCTGTTAACTTCGAGATCCCTTGGTGGATCCTTCAATGCTTTCAAGGAAAAGTTGAACCCATTCTTGAAGGCCTAAATTTGTTCATTTGAATCATCGTTAGCTCTTTCTAAGACTCATTCTAATAAATATTAACCTATACGTTATATCTATATATATGTATATATATATATATATATATATTTATATATTAAAGTTGTTAATAAATTTGAATAAAAGAATAAATAAACCTTCAGTATTTCGAATGCAATCAATGAATTCAATAAATTCGGCCAAAATGTACACAACAAGTTTCATTTTTCCGCTCTAGACGACAAGAAGCGAAAAAAACGCCTATAACAAACGCATCATTTTCTATTCATACTAAATACGGCAAAGGGTTTGAAATAATTAAATAACTCTCTCTAGCGGTAACTGCTACAAAGTCATCTCCAAAACTTGGTAATGGCTGTTTTGAAGGCAATTTGCATATGGTTGCTTGAAGGTTGCATGAAATGTCACTGCTTTAAAAGAGCGACGTCTTCAGTCTGCTTCGGAGAAAAGTGCATTTCGAAGAAATGAAAAACTCCAAAACTAGCAAAGAAGCTCTGGTGTATATCTGGATGCCACAAAAATTCTGTTCTCAAGACCCAATCGAACACACAAGCCGCGAACACAGGGCTATACAATGTAGATATTTTAAACGAAGAGAGAAGGGCAAGTTATGTCTTAAGATGCTACTTGTGATACAAAGGTATATTGAGTGTGTGCGGATGAACACCAGAACCGCAAGACCTAGAAGAACTTGAGAGCTTTTCTTTTACCGATCAACTCAGAACAATTTTCTGAATCGATCTAAGGTTTTCGGTCCGCTAACATGTTATAGCCCAAAGAAACCGCTCAGATCAAATCACATTTCAACCACTCCCATATAACACCTTAATTCGAGAAGCCTATATATGGATAATTGCGTAGTGTAGCGTGTTTACTGGCGGACCGTGCCCCGTTATGGTATTTTAACATGTTTAATTTTAGAACAAAACGAAAAGTCTTGAGTCAACTTTAGTGAAGACAATTTCGTTGTAAGTTGCAACTAAATTTTAATCGGAGGATAATTTTAAAAAGTAACTTTAATATGCTTATTATTGTAAATTGATTCTTTTTGGTTTGCAATAGATGTTCAAATAGCATTGTTGCCCTGTTTTTTGTTTTTTTTTTTTTTTTTTTTTTTTTTTGTAAATACATTTAAATGTAAAGTTATTTTGTGTACATGCACATATAGGTTTAAATTTACGTTGCATATAAATGACTTCAGTTAGAAGTACGTATACTTAAGTTTGTATATACAGTACCTAGGTATAGCTATGTACATTATGTGTTTTTAATTTTTATACATAATCTAATGGTATTCCTGACACACTATTACACAATACAGCCTATAAACATGATTTGCTAGACCCGTAAATACTCGTATGTCCACTTGGTCTGGTCTTGTCTGGCTGTTTGTTTTGTTATAAGGCACCACATTGTTGCACGAGTGCTCGTGTGCAATGGTTTGATTGTTGGTTGGCTGCCCGCTTGTAAGATCACAGAACGATGAATGCAAACTTCACAGTATCCATAGCTTTTGCATTGTAGTTTTCTTGTGCCAACTTGCAAAATGTTTGGTAATAGCAAATCAAGCGGGCCACACCCGCGCACTTCATTACATTCATGTCGCCTTTAACTATAACACAAACACACAAAACATA
>NW_023998416.1:32393688-32440350 GCF_014805625.2 Glossina fuscipes | reverse complement strand
AAAAAAAAAAACTGAACCGGCGTGCCAATGCTAATGTTTGAATTTTAACTGATGTTACTACATTACGTTCGTTGTAGCACCATTAAATGTTATTTGAATTAGAGCTTTCGAACATTAGCTAATGTTCTTTTAGTGGTCTTTTTCTAATCTTTTATTTTTAAAATTTTTGGGTTTTGAGACATAAAAATTTTCATATTTGACATTTTTTTTTGAAAATATTCTTTTAAAACCCTTATAAAATTATTTTCATCTTCTTTTGCTTTCCTTAAACCCCTTACGGAAACAAAGAAAGTCATAAGAAAATCTACTTGTACATCCAATATTCGCACTTAAATAATACAATTGTCATAATTAATCGATTGAAAACACGTCTCAATTTTTTGCCTCAGAAAAAACAACCAAAATAGTTTTTCCAAATTTCCAGATAAAGGAGAACACAAGAGATTCGAAATGAAGATTTCACTGTATCCTGCAAGAGTAACATCACTTTTGTATGCTTTGTGCAAACCAAAAGAAGTAAGCGGAAGATTTTTTAGAAAACATGAAATTGGTTTTTATGCGATCCAACTGCGTTTTACTTACTAAGACTTAAAGCTCAAATAGTTATGTTCGTGATATACGAAATTACATTGAGAAAAGAGAATATGAGTTTATCGCCCAGCCTAAAAACAAGGAAATGGGAATAAAAGTCGTGGCAATTTTGCAATCCATACGAATCTGTACGAATGAAAATCTTTCTTGGCCTTCTTCGGCTAGAAAAGCTTCAAACACTTTATCCACTTTACTGAAGATAGAGATTGATTTGTAGTTTTTACTATAAAACGGTATCGCGATTATTGACTGAAACTATAACTGATTGCTTTCAGACTTAAAAAACTACGTCCAATTTTATAATAACTTATTTAGGGTACTCCTCATAATTTCTTTTCGGGCACTTTCGTTTTAAGATCCCTAGAAGTCGATTTGTGAAATGGAAGCATTCTCAATAGCCGAAGCGTCGGGCAAACTCCTGGCAGACAACAGCGTCAGGAGCTTCTGACAGGAGGACTTCCAAGAGTATCAGCAAGTAAATTTATTTGGTGAGGATTGCCATAAACTATTCGAACATTTTAACTGCGTAATATATTGAATCCTCTTAAATATGCACTTATTAAGTCAAACATTCGTAATTTAATTTAAATAGCGCAATTAATCAAGAATTGTTACGGAATATTTCATCATTTTGTCAATATTATTGATAATCGCTCTAACTGTTGTTAGTGAGTAACACTGTATTACGAATATTTAACGTGAAAGATTTCACCAAGGCTTGTAAGATGTTATAGATATACATGGTAATTCCTGACTCTGTATCACTCCTGTCTAGCGAAAATTTCATGGTATCCAAAGACAAGGGGAATCCGTAATTCCAAAATTAATATCCATTACCCTATGGTCAGCCAAAATCTAAGATGCGCAAAATAGTATCAATCAAATTCAGGCGTAAAATATTATAAGAGTTTGTTAAGGCGACACCGGTTACTTGGCAAGTTGATTTAAGAGAGAAGAGAGTTGAAGAGATGTACAACCAGAGGAAAAAGAATGAATTCAAACAAAGCCTTGGCATTGATGTTCGTTATTTCATCACATCAATATGTATGTGTAGCCCCACATATGATTTCTAAATCATTTAGAGATAAGTATTCTCGACCAATGTGTTCTAGAGCCACCAATCGCATTCTTGACTGTAACGACAGCATCTTATGTGTGTAACTTTCAGCGAAAATTTTTCTTTCTTTCAAGAAAATGGACATATATTTATCTTCACCATTGAGTAGCTAAGTCCTCCATAAACGAGTCATAACCAATAAAACGAACTATGTGGTTCCACTTGGGTTTATGTGTTTGCCAAATAGTAAACTGTTAGGCTTTCGTTGCAATTAACGCTTCTTTTGTTTAGAAACCACATAAGCTTTAATGATCTAATCATGGATGGCACGACACCGAACAAAACTCTAATCATCTTACTCCCATTTGATAGCTTGTAATAAAAATAGCTTATATTGAATGTAAAAACACTATAATGGATCAAAGCCCATCATTGTTAGGTATTTTTCTTAGCACATTACTATGCTAATTATTCGACGCCCTTTTAATATAGAGCATTATATGGACAAAGAACGAAAAAATAGCCCGATGCGAGCTATTTTCAATAGCATTCCTCCTTCGTCCAAAATACGTCAGTGTGCCAAATTTCGTCAATATATTTAAAAAATTGTGGCCTGCGGGCTGAACACTAGGAAAAAAGACCGACAGATAAGCTTAGATAGGCGTAGCAAAAGGTGGGCCTATCCCAAGCCCTTCTGGGTGCTGCATATGTTCGCACAAATTTAACTTATGCTAGAAGTGGTGTACGGTATAAATTCGCTACGCGTTTAAGCTCCCATTCCATTACAATCAGTTAGTGTCAAAGCAACAGCTTCTGGATTCTTGATAGTAATATGGTTATCTCCTCTTTCTATCACATCAACATGGGTATAAGAAGTTGCTTTATTTACAAGAAAGTTAGGTGAAGATTTTTGTTAAGCGAAGTGTCTGACCATATTTATTAATCAATCTTACCGGATGATAGCATCTTTCTTTTACTTTACCACTTTTGCGGTATTCAGCTTCCTCAGGTTAGACAATTACTGCTTTTTTCGAATATCCTTTTCTTTACATTTTCATATTTACAGAAATTTAGCACAGCCTTCATAAATAATAATATATATATATGAATATAAAAACAAGTGAAACCATTATGATCGAGTTACGTCACTATTACATTCCATACACTACGTGGTATTAGAAAGTAGACCTGCTTGCAACTAAAGGCTTACTTTCTGTAAGAACGATTGCGCCGAAGAGATTCAAAAATTGGGGTACGTGTTTAGAATTTAGCACAGTTAACTTTTTTATCAAATTATGTAAGATATCCTTATCTGAGGTGCGGAGTATAAATTTGGTACAGCTAATTTCTTTTACCTTAAATTGCTGTTATGATCTGATTTTTATCACGAAGCAATTATACCCGTTTGTCAGATGAACTTCAGTTTTCGTTATAAAAGAGCGGGCTCAAAAAATGTCCCCAGGCAGTCCACAGTTTTCACACCAATTTAGAATTCCGAAATATCATTACTTAGCCACTTTAAAAACTGCATTTTAGGTCGAAAAAGTGAAGCGATCCAAGCCATTTTCACCAGCGTTCATCCTTGGGTCAAAACACGGCAGTGTACCATGTTTCATCAAGATACCTCAAAACTTGCGATCTGTGCTTTGAGTATAAATTTACGTAGACAGACGTCAGGCGGACAGACAGGCTTAGAGAGTGGTTCTAAATCAATTGATATAATAAAAAGTGAGTCCATTTTAAGTCGCTCTGCATTTTACATACGTCGGCACAATCTTAATATACCCTATATCATTAGTGATATAGTAGGATACAATCACTAAGTGAGCACTTATTTCCGTATTAAACTTTTACTAAACTAAACAAAAACAGCCTGTCACATTGACAGGTCTTCGTAGAGATAAATATGTTACACCACATTACATCAAAATAGCAAAACTGGGCGTGTTCCAGAAAAAAGATGTAGACATATATATTTACTGCATTATATCGTTAGGAACAAATTAATAAAATTTACAGACCGGAATCCGACTGTAAGGCGGGCGAAAAGGGATCGATCGAGTGAAATCAAAAGTTGATCAGACGTACGTAATTCGTGCGTTTGACCAAAGCGTTGCTCCTTCCCTTCAAGTAATGTAAAATTAATATGACAAAAGCTTGTAACTCTCAAAAATAAGATAGGACGCACTTGAGTTACATTCGCTTCTTTCAAGAGGGCGAAGAGGAGTATTTTGCGTCACACCTTGTGATAGTCGTTGACGGAATCGATACGGAACGATTTGGTACAAAGGTATTTGTCATCAGTTTACTAACAGTCGCATAAAAGGTTTGTCCATTTAATCTTGGGCTCGAATGCCATGCTAATCATGCTTTCATGACTACTTGCATTACATGTTACAAACAGTATTTGAGAACTTAATAAATCTTCGAGTTTTAACAAAAGTGGTTTGTTCTTTATCAGAGTAACTGTTGTCGTCCATAGCCATTTTTACAGAATTATGCAGCGTTTTTATTAGTTAGAAAATTGATTTTTAATCTATGCTTTAAAAGGTATATATAATGGTATATGTATTTTACAACAATTTTATGATCTTCATCATCATAATTACTATAATTGTTAACATTACGGATTTTTTATTATCTAGCAAAGCACTTCAATTAATATGTTTCGTTCGATTTTTTGCGTAGTCTCCCTCTACGTTATTATTATTATTATTATTCTCGTTATTATTATTATTATTACTATTAATACCATTTTTTCTGTTTGTAGAGATTTTCTTCAAACTCTTTAGGTCAAACAGACAAAAATTGCTTTAAGAAGTCATCACTAGCAACTAACACAACCGTGAGCCTTTATTCTATTATTGTAAGTTTTTGTTTGCTGTTGATTTGAAAATATTTTCATTTATGGTTTGTAAAATATTGATTTTTTTCCAATTTTTCTAAAATATTTATTTATTTTTTTTATTTTATTTCTTTCAACGAATTGGTTAAAAAATTCAGTAAATATATATATATTTTTTACTTTTTTACTTTTATTTTACTCAAAATGCATAAATATTTATGCACGTTATGATGATGTTTGGCTTGGTATGAAAGGACGGTGGTGAGAATATAACAAAAATGCAAAGAAAAAAAATGAAAATTTTGAAAATTAATTAAATACAATATGGAGTCGTGAATATAATATGAAAAGTTTTTACCCTAAGGGAAGAATTCCTGAATCGATGAATTTCAAGACTTTTCCTCTGGTTACCTACGTTACGTAGGTGCCTAGTACCTTTGGTAGTATCCGTGGATGGGTGATAAACGGTTGGACACTACTTTCGCTATTATGGTCTATGTGAACTTTACTTGTCTGACTTTACCTTTAACTTGTGTTAGAAGAAAAAAGGAAATTTGCAAATTTATTTTCATAGTGCTTGGCCCACTGTATTAGCATTGATCTGTGTGCTTTGGCACGTTTTAATGTCCATTAACGAGCTGCAATTGCAATTTAAACTGGATCTGTTAGTCATTTGGTTCGCGAATCTTTTATGCAATACACCAACAGTAACACAACCAACAACAACACAAATGGACGGCATCAAGTCAAGCTGAGCTGAAAACGACACGTCGTTGCATGTGCATTCAATGCGGCAAGAAAATTTTTTGTGTGTGGCTTTGGTGGTGTTGAAGTTAACTTTCGGACAAATGTAGATTTTTTTGTTTGTTCTTTTTTTTTATAATTTTTTTTTTTTTGTTTAGTTTCATCTTCCGCTCAATAATGGGGACTTTATGGACGTTAAGTCTGCTAGCTGTTGCACCGAAGCATTAGTAGTATATTAGAAAATAGCTAGAAATTGTGCTGCTGCAAGAAACCGCATACCTAGCCCATGAATTTTGTTGCTGGATGCTTTTAACACAAAAATTCGCCAGTAACTGTATATTATGTGCCTGAAGATGATGATGTTCACGAAGATGTCCATAATATGGCTTGCTTGTAAGCCACATATGACTGGCTTGTTATTATTGTAGCGACTGCGGCCAACTGCAGCAATTTAGTAGTAGTGATTACCGTGTTTACTTGCATACATTGCTCCAATTGGAATTTTTTCATACAAAAGCATTTTCCTCTAAATGATCTTTGATAAAAAGTCCAGAAAATGGAAAGCAAAACAACAGAAACTCAGATGGACATCATATACAGCACGTATATATGATTTCTAAACGGATGCAACATGTGCTTAAAGGAAAATGTTACAACGTTTGGAAT
This sequence comes from Glossina fuscipes, assembly GCF_014805625.2. Taxonomy (NCBI): domain Eukaryota; kingdom Metazoa; phylum Arthropoda; class Insecta; order Diptera; family Glossinidae; genus Glossina; species Glossina fuscipes. The sequence continues at coordinate 32,434,447 of NW_023998416.1, read as the reverse complement.
AGCAAACAGACAAACAAACAAACAAACAAACAAGCAAACAAGCAAACAGCAAACGAACGAAAAGTCAAAACTGCGCCTAATGCAAAAATTCGATCAAACTACTTTGCAATCGACCCATATTTTCAGTTTTTTGTTGCTGTTGTACTTTTTTTTAGTTTTTTCTTTTTATTTTTTGATTTTTTTTTTTTTTTTTTTTTTTTTTTTTTTGGCCATGTAGTTCATTTCGTTGGATATTGGAGACGTTGTTATAGTAAACATTAAACCAGTTCTTGATGAGGATATGTGTTGCTGCTGCCGCTGCTGCGGCAGCGGCTGCTATCTTAAGCGCTTTATGCTGCTGTTACGATGCGATTTGCATATCTGGTCTTTTGCCTAGCTAAGCCAGTTGAGGTTTATTTAAAGAACAGAGCAGAGTGCATGCATAGCGTAAAACGTATATGCGATATGTCTTGAATGTAGCTACGTTTGGTGTGGTGTTGAATTATGTGAGCCTAGACAACGGCAGCAGGCTATTCTAGGCTTCCCAATCCTTTACCCCTTTCATCTATCATTTAATGTATGCACGTTTTATATGATGTTTGAGATGAGTGTGTGCTTAGAGGCACATTGGGCGGTCATTAGAATTCGAGCGCATAGAAAGCAACAAAATAAATACACTTAAAATCAACCATCACCAGAGACTATGACTATAACGTTATTGTATGACGACGACAACGACTGCAACGACCCACCTAAACTAGTTTTTAACTCATTTAGACCAACAGTACAACAGCATGCACAGCATTTTAAGCACGGACCACATTCGGCGTTGTGTTTATGTTGTAACTTAGAAAAAAGAGAGAGAAAAAAAAAGAAAAACCCAACTAAAAATCAGAAAAGATTGCAAAATTTTGTTTTAGTTTTCCTACGATGCTATTTATTCTTTTTCTCCATCAAATGTATGTTTTTTCTTTCTTCTATGTGATCCTCTAAGAAACTATTCGTGCGAATCAATATGACGACCGTATGTGTTGATAGTAGTAACACCAGGTCGTTGTTATCGATTTTTTTTTCTTGTTTTTTTTTTTTTTTTTTTTTTGTATTTAAGCAAGTGAGCGGTGATTCGTTGCTCTTTTCCCTCCTTCTTCAACCCCTTATCTCGTACCCCTAGACTTTACGATTTATGCAAATTTTTTGCACGCGCCTCAAATTCGCAACATAAGTTTTTTAGTAACTCTTTATGATATCGTTTGGCGTCAAGTCGATCTAATTGACTTTTAAACGGTTTACCGAAAGTGCTCGCATGTGCAATCGTCTTACGTTTACTAAAGATTTTTATGCGCATTAATAAAAATTTTTAATGTGCGCATTATTTCATTTCTTTCTTACCAATCATCAGTTATCTAACTTATTTTCCTCTTTTACGATTCGTCATCAATTCAATTTTATAAATCTTACGTCAGGTAGCAAAATTATGTCTAACGTCCAAGTCCCCATCAATTAATAACTGATACCGATACCCAAAACGCTTTTCAAAGTTACATCAAAGTAAGAAATAAGAAAAAACATATTAGTGGCTTTGCGAAAACCCACAAAACAAACACAACAATGAATACAGAAAACCGCCCAATGCGCAATGGTCAACTAACACACGACTTCTCGGTCTCACTAGAATATAAATACCGTACGTTCAAGATTTCCTTGTCCTAGGTCCATAGTTGAAGAGGACATGTATTTAAATGGGATGAACTCTTCACTTCTTATTGATTTTTTCGAAGTTCATCCTCGTCAGAGAATACACATAAGATTTATATCGACGAAAATAAGCTAGAAGTTAAATCATTTTCGAAAATATACTAAGCTTACGAGAAGAAAGTTGAACGAACAGAAATCTCTTATCTCAACTTTACAATATTTCCACTTTAGTGATAGCTTCTGGAATTTACTTCCATTAGGTAAATATATATTAAAACGAAAGGAGATCTCGAAAGTATTCATTATCTTAGAAGACGGCGGATGCGCGGAATCCATCATGAATAGTTACATATAAAATATATACCAACATGAGGCCATCAATCGCATTAGAATAGTCAGCCTAATTGTATTTATCATCTTAAAAATAGCTTACCTTCTGTCTCTCTATCCGCCTTCACAGTTCCTCGTATATGTTCTACAAGACATTAAAGGAGGGTTATATATCTCCTCTTTTCTTGCTTCTTGCTTTGTGACTGCCACAGACAGGCGTATAATGTATGTAGCGTGAATCAAAGGTGTTGGAAATCTCTTATTTTATTAATTACGGAGGATCATTCATAAACTGGAAATGTCTGTTGGTAAGGTAGAAGGTATTGCAGAACGTAAAAAAATCAGAAAGATTACTAGAAAAGCACGACTTCTCGAATAACTACAAAAGATCGTCGACGAGACCACTTCAACACAAAGACCTCTGCCATAAATCCCATCTTATGCTAAGCAGAGGCTTCAAGTCGATATAGATTGAGTGTAAAATATTTGTCCGAGGATAATGTCTCTTGAAGAAATGTATAGTATCCTAACGCTTCGAATGAAAAAAAATCTTGCCAAAGAAGGACCTTTCCCGCCGCTATCATGGTTTAAAGATTCGATAATCTGTTCGTCGTTCGAATCATCGCTAATAATGACCTTAAGCTCATATGTGTTGTGTCTGAGGATAGATTATACATATTCCAAGAAGCATTTGCGCTCTCGGATAAGCTAATAGGAACACAAAATTAGATGTGCGAAAACTTCTATGAACACATCACTCAAAAATTAGTGGGCGTCTAATGCACTAACTTATTGCTTAAAATATATTTAAATATGCTCAAAGGCAAGACCCACAAATGCGCTCATAACACTATTGCATCGCTTAAGATTACTATAAACGAACACAACGATCAATATCAAAAAAAAAAAACAATTGTTTCGCTTATGCTTTACTTTCCGGTCTCCAGGGATTTCCGGGAGATTTGATTGTCTGAAAATTATTTTAAGCTATACTAAAAATATGAACACCCGAACATATTTAGTATTGTACCGTTCCAATTGTAATCAACGAAAAAAGAGGAGGTCACTACTCGCCTAACACGATAAGTTTCTTATCTTGATATTATCCAAGCATATTAATATGCTCGAAGATTTGCCAGTTATTTCTTGTGTTTACCTGCACACTTACTATACATATTAATATGCTCTATGAACCAGTTTATTCAAAACGCTGCAATGCCTTACGAATTTCTAGTTCAGTAAGATGATTATTGTGTCTGCCTGAAATAGCAACGAATTTTCGAAATGTGTGTTTTTGCAAAACGCCCACTAGTACGTTTGAATTATTAAAATGCATTGTCGTGTTGTTAATGAAGACATGATTGAAACTAGCATGAGTAACATTGTACGTAGTTGTATAACAAAGTAAGCAAACAACCGTACTATACGATATTCGAAAAAAATAGTCTTGATAAAGGGGAAAAACCAGCGGGTAAGCAAGCCGAAAATTTATCCTATAATAGTGAAATAGTTTTAATCGTAGGTCCTTAGGGATGCTTAGAATTTAGACTAAAATCCTTATAAGGATACTTAAGTCCAACTCTGGATTTAATGGAGCTATTATAGAAGAAGAGTCTTCTTCTTTATCTTTTTGTTTGTTTGCTGCTTAACAATTGGTATACAAATCAACAGTAACTGTAAGCATGTTTACCCTCATCTACTGCTACTGATGCCTTATTGACTGTAGACAACACATGCAAAATTATATACAAGTATGCTTGGTTGAATTCATGCATAGGCGCATGCATACGTACTTACGTATTGTACGAGTATGTATTTCTCCATTTCAAAGTAAAAAACAAAAAATACTGAAACTTCTATATTAAAAACGGAGAAAAACAAATTACACCCATTCAATTTATAAACTTCAAGCTCATGATTTAGCATTTATCATATCTAAGACTTCTCACTTGTTAAACTATTGTTAAATTTATTATTAATGTTGTATTACACACAACATCAACAAAGCGAATAAATAATGAAAAACAAAAACAGTAACAAAAACAACGATAACTACAACGGCAGCAGCAATAATAACAAAAACTAGTACAGAATAATCAGTGCAGTAATGGTGTAGAGATGTAAGAAGGAAAAAAAAAATAAAAATTATGATGAAAAAAAGTTGATTATTCCGTCAATGTAACGCATACAAAAATGTTGGTTGGGTGTGTTGGCGTTGCTGACTGGCTGGCTGGCTGGCTGGCTGGCTTTTGTCGTTCATTGTGTTCGTATATATGTTTGGTACACTCTAAAACTAACGGTATCCAAGGTTGTGAGCTACATGATCAGCAGCCGCACACTTACACACACAAATACATACAAAAATACATAGGCATCTATACGACCCCAGATACGTATGCACATGGACTTAACGTTGCATATATGTGTATATATATATATATATATATATATGTATATACATATTCCTACGGCTGTAGATTGAATGTATTTACGAATATCAATTTAAATGTATATAATTGTTTGGCTCTCAGCAACAGCAGCAAGTCGCGTTAGTGATCTGCTTAGGTTTTTTGTTTTTGCTTTTCTTTTTCTCAGCTCAGCCGCTAAAACGGCGCAGTTAAATTATCGCACAATGACGATCATATAAAATAGCTGTAGTTACGGCAACAACTGCAACATCTGAATTGCATTGAACAACCAACACCAGCAACAATGAATTCATGTTTCTATAGCACTGCTACAGTTTTCCTTACAAGACAAACAGACCTACAATCAATTGTTGGCAAAATATTTCCAAAGCTCGAAATTTTTTGTTATGAATTTTTCGCTTTTTTCAGTTTGTTACCGTCTCACCAATGCACACATGTATGTCCTAACAAATGCTAAGCTTAGCACTGCAGAAATAAATTTCAGCTTACACAGGATAAATACGCGCACATCTCCACCACTTCGGAGAGTTAAGGTAAAAACATTCAAAACGTTATACACATGCGAGTATTAGGGGGTTTAATAAATAGTTAGTCTTCCACTCAATCAATTTTTGTTTTTCTCATATCTCGACATGCGAGATTAAAGTTGTGATGTCCTTTATAAGACGTAATATTTTTTAAAATCCATAGTATACATCTGTGTCATGCCGACCTAACATAGATAAGTTATCTGGGTCCAAAGCAATGCTGCTGCCATCTAAATAACAATTGTCGTCCTCGTCATCTTTGTCACCATCAAAAGTTGTGCGGAGTTTCATGCCTGATTGGTTAGCTGTCAGGCTTATGGATCGTATGCAAAGTTGAAAGTGTATCAAATCTTAGACTCAGCTGGAAATTTTCTTGACGCACCATATCTACTAACAGTCAATTGTTCAGTGTCTGAGCACCTAGTTATCCAAAAATCTCATAAGCCAATTGTTGAGTAGACTGCTTCGCACACGAACCCGAAATGAAAAATCCTGTTAGCTGAATGCATGCATGCATGCACTCATATTGCAAGTAGTGGCGTCAGTGAGCTATGCGCGATAGCAGGCAGCAATAGACCCGTTGGTGGTGGTAGCGGTGGCGTAAATAATAATTATGTAACACCCGATTATTTTGGTATTTATTGCTATTCTCAATGCTCGTATGCATGCAGAAAACTATTACACTCGTATGCAAATTTGAAAGACAAGAAAACAATAACAAAACGATCATTTAATATTTTTTTGCTAAAACTCCCACCATTTAATTTTTGATCATTCGCTGGTCGTAACCAGTTGTTTAGCTTTTTTAGTGCTCAAATATTATCATTGCCAGCAATTAATTTGCGTTTAATGTTTACGATCGTCATCATTGCCATCGTCAGCGTCATCATCATTAACATCATTATCATATAAAACCGCACCAAATGAATTGGCTGATAGGGATCGAAGTATGAATCAACCGTCGCGTCGCTTCATCTTCTTCATAGTCATCATTATGTGTATGTTTGTAAATCTCTTAATGACTACTGCTAAGCTAAGCTAGACAGACAGTTATACTAATGTAACGTTAAACGTAGAAATATATTCTCACACTAATAGACCATTGACGATGATGGTTAATTGCAACGTATTTGATTGTAAATTAGGTGTGAACTGGTAATCTTTTTAATGGAGAAGCATCATTTTAAAAATATTTATGTATGTAAAGAAACAGGTTTTATGAGAAAAAGTGAATCTTAATGAGAATTTTTAATTGAAATCGCATTAGTATGAATGAAACCGTAAGAGATTACGACTTGCTCGTGGACTTTAATTCATCGGTTATCATTTGGCGGCTCATTTTGGCGTTCACACGTTACGCTTTCGTTTCCTCCTAACGAATGGATTAAGCAAAAGCCAAAATAAATGAACATTATTCAAGAGTTTCGAAAATACATCAGCCTTCGTTCCTTTGTCCACATCACTCAATAAGGTCATAGGATGGCATACAGTTGTCGCTCATGTGGTTTGCAAATTGTACCAACTGCTAAACAAAATGTGTTTTTGCAAAACAATGGAAAAATCTGAATTTCTGCGCTATGGCCAAATCTTCTCTCCACACCGCCTTTGTCATCAAACAACTTGAAAGAAATGAAAATTAACATCTACAATATATGGTGGGTCTAACCGATTTTTTCTTTTTTGTACAGGTAAAGGAGGATCACAAAGGGCAAACTAATGGTTCGAATTACACCACTTTCTCGACCACTTCTAATGTAACGCTTCGTCATAAAAAACGTTTTTATGTACAACTGTGCGGTGGTGTAGGGTATTTAACAGTGGGCCTTGATTCACTATAGTTTGTTTACTTTTAAAATACTTTGTCTAAAAACTTTTGCACGGATGCTATAAAAAATGGCACCGAAAGCCCAACTTATATTTGAATTCTATGTACCAAAGGTACTCATTTTTTGCCCATCGCCATACCACTGACCGAACAGTAAGGTACCGATTAAAATCAGTGCTAATCAACAGCGATAACATCTACTGATAGCAGTGGAGACAGTAGCACATTTTACGTTAGTGCTGCTAACAATCCCTATCGGAATTCTTCCTTGAATATCCAATAAGCCATCAAGTGAACCTAACCTTAACTAGAAGGCATAACAACTGCTGAAAGCAGCAAGTTGGTGGTTATATAATCCAATTCAATGCTGCTTTGGTTTATGGGGTTCGCAGTCGTCTAGCCAAGTTACAAAGGCCACTAGTAAGTCGACATACCCGGGTTCAAGACTCCATGAGCTGGACCATACTTAAGTTGCAGCTGATGTGTTTGCTCGGTCAGTAAAGGCATAACACATATCGATCGGGCATAAACTTCCGAAGTCGCGACCACATTATATCTCTTTACTCTCAGTTCGTGTTACAAGCAAGGGGCATATCCTTTGAATGGTTGTTCATTAAGAAAATACGTATATGAAGCCCAGGCGTGTTGAAAAATTATGATATCATCAATTTTGGCCTATTTCGTCCATTCGTCATCTCAGATGTATCGTAATAATGGCTAATAGCGGTTTCGTTTGATTGAGAAGAAGAATAATAATACACTACATAAAGTTGACTACCTCCAATGGGAATGATTATTATGGCTTCAGATATCGTAACGTAAGCATTCAGCAGAGCTCACCATCGAGCTGTGAAGGAAAAGTTAAGTTTTCCACAGATGAAATTCCCAAACTGTGTCCTGTATACTTGCCCAGATATATCATAGTGTCAAGCTTGAGAATAGTAAATTTAGATTGAATAGTCACAGCCTTATTCACTTCCTTTCATGCCCTTGCACAGATTCGCCATCATATTTATACCCGCCCGCTAAGTTCCCGAAGTAACTATTCAACCAAAACCGTAGTGGATATCTACCAATGTTAAATCCCCAACCCAGGGTAACGTACTAACATTTAAAAAAACATGCCAATTAATTGCTTTGATAACACGATCTAAACTATTTCTTAGGCTGTTTTTGCTAAATTATTGTCGAAGGGTGTAATAATGTACTTTCGGTTACATAGATAATAACAATTTATTGAGTAATAGTTACACGTATGTACAACGCCTTGTGATCCGTGCGCTTGAAAGTTCAAAAAAATTTCTTAAAACTGTCAACATAACAAAACAACTAATAAGAGAACTATGTCTTTCTGAAGGCAAGCATTCAATTCAATAGTTGCAATCTAAAGTGGACATATGATAACTGTTTGGTTGTTGTAGACATTTCAATGCACTGTTTTTGAAGGTGACATAAAGTATTTGTATAGGTCAAAGGATAAGCTTACAGATCGATGTGTTATCACTAATTATTAAAAAATACATTTCCGAATTTTATTTATTTTAGTTACTAGGGGCTTGGTTAACAGTAATGAGCTTTCAAACGAACCGAAATATTGTAGCTCGGCCGCTCCATTCGAATCAATCAGATATAAGCGTCAGAAGCCACAGAAACTGTATAATCGATGTAATATTCCATCTGTCTGCATCCGTTCCATGTAGGAATTTTTTTGTTTAAGGAATCCCAAAATCTGATACATGACACGAACTTGGAAACGGAGATAATCAGCTCAGGCAGACTTACCTTTCAAAATCAACTCTAAGCTGGTTTTATCAGGCGAACACATGTATAACTTTTGTTGGCATCCAACCGAACAACAAAATTAGTACACCCCATTCGCAGGTACAGACTATAATAAATTGGATCTTAAGAGATATTGCAAGAAAAAAAAAGGAAAAAAGGAAAAGGGGAAAATCTTTTACAAAGACATTGTCATCATCTTGGTTATACTTACTGTTTGTAGACGCTGTTGTCTTTTGCAATGGTTGAGGTGCTGAAATATAAAGTCGTTGTGCTGAACACTTGTACTAGACCGACACATTACAACCATAACGTGTTGAATACAATTCCGGCCCACACTCCAATAATCTGCCAAATAAACTTTGACAACAACAACATTGGCACAACAATAGTAAAAAACTAACATCATCGATACAATAAACAACAAATGAAGGAATGAAGGTACATCCTCATTGCCATCATTCGCGTCAACGCGACAAACAACAACAACAATGACAGCAATGAATAAGAAATATTATGGTGTGCACGAGCGAAGCAAGGGGGACGTTAACGAAATATGTATGAGATATAAAATTATTTTCGCCCATACAATAGATTTGAATAATAACAATAATAACAACAGCAACAACAATTCGGTCAACATACATTGAAACTGAACTATAGTTTTGTTTAGCAAAAGCTTATGGAAATAAATCATCATCAAACAAGATTGGTTTGCATTCGTTGTTTTTGTTGTTATTTCTGTTTTATTTTAATATCATAGAAAAAAGATCTAAACTTTGTTACTTAGCTTCCAACAATGATGATGATGCCGATGATGATACGGCTGATGACGCTCTAAGATGCTCTAAGCCACAAGCCACAAAAAAGAAAAAATTAAAAAAAATAAAAACAAAAATTGAGAGGATCGAGGATCAACCGAGCAGCAGAGAATCGCACAACAGCGTATTGCAACGTAAAGAAAAACTCAGCATGATTTATAAGTTCGAACTCTTTGGCAAAAAACGACTGTTTAAAGCTATATTGCACAACGCGACTTTTTAAGTGTTACGACCATAATTCAATGAATACGAACTTTGTTTGCATTGAATGTAATGAATGGTTAGTAGAGATATCTATGTACGGATAGCTTTGGCCAGCCTTTGTATTATACCTGTTTGTGTATGCGTGGTTTATAAGCAGAGAGAAGCAGAGACCCCAAAACAACAAAACCCATCCTCAATAGGCTATTGAATAGATGCTAAACAATGAACAGGAGTAGATGATTTGGCGCAAAGCTTGGCCTCCGTTAAACGCTTCACAGTAGTTACTAGCGGGCGTTCAGCAGTTCAACTTTCAAGTGGCAGTGATACGCCCTAGAAATCTTTCAAAAACAGAAGACTTTTTTCTTCGCCTGGGCTATTATTGTTAATATAGACGAAAATTAAGCTTAACAACAGCAATAATAAAATTTAAAAAAAATAAATAAATAAAAAAATTGTTCCAAAAAAAAAAATATATATATATATATGTATTTAAATACACAGACTCGTCAGTGACGAGGAATTGTAATGATACGATCGCATTTTTGTCTTTGCCTAAACTATAATTTTATTTACTCTTACACTTACAAAACAAAAGTTACTACTCGCTACTATTGCAAACTGTGTCTCGGATGTTCATATGCTTGCATACGTTACAATGTATTATTTTTATTATTGTTATTATTATCACACAGTATATATCGTACGCTATATAGAATAAATGATTACCATGATCGGCAGAAAAAGTGAAGAGAAGGTTAACCAAGTTTATACTATAATTGAGTTTAAGTAATAGCCTCTAAGCTATGATAGAGATCTGCGCGCACACAAGGTAAAGATAACAAACTGGACAAAATCAAGAGATCACTTGGCGTTATTTATGAGACTTACAAAAATACAGTTTAAAGACTTTGAATAGCAACGGATACGTTCTAAACGAAGCTTTACTTCCCCTTATTATCTTCCATTAGCAGGAAACTCAAGAAATGAACACTTGAAAAAATGTTCCCATAAAAACTTAAAAAAGTTTATATGGCTTTCAGGATTTCACGCAATTCAAGCAATTCACTATCCAAAATTGCAATCTACGATCTTTTCACGGATGTTGCACATGTACAGTATACTTGAGTAGTGTGAATAACAAAACCGATTTATGACTATACGACAAAACTTCGTTAGGAGAAGGAAACCCGATCTCAAATTTCTTCTTATCATTCCCAACACTAGATTTTATATGAAAACAAGGAAAATACATTAGGAAAGAAGCCCGTTCATCGTTACAAAAATATTTCTCTTTTGCATAAATGATAATCATTAAAATCTTATACATATGACAGAAAGTTCACATTCACAACTAACACTAAGTTTGGCCACATGTTAGTTTTTCTTTTAATAGAAACTTAATATCAAGTCCCAAGTTTTAAAATAGAAGCAAAGTGCTACTGATTCGTGACAGATGATGAAAAGTGGCCTCTGCAACGTAGACCAAACAAACTATCCTGCATCTGGCGCCGTCTATGGTAATATACATCACTCCAACGGAACGAAATCATCACTAGGGATAGCTACCAAAAATAATTAATGCGATCGAGCCGGCCATGAAAAGCAGGGCAACACTTGAAGGTGCTTTTTCCCGTCATCGTCCGCGAGCACTTTTACTTTTTTAATGAATATAACTACACTTGTAAAATAAATTACTTGTGCTTATGTTGCAAACGATAATTTGCAGTGTGAATGTACATTTTCAAGGCGTAAATAACATATTAACGCACACATGTTAACATATGGAACTCCTATTAATCATAGCACTATTGCTTTTAAACAATACCAAAAATTATCCAAACTTTGGTCGGCGAACCTCTAAATGACATCTATGTCAGATTTCATGCGAATATCTTCAGCTGTAAACGAAACATGCTTGCTATACCCTACACTGCGTATGATACAGGAGTATATTATGTTAGTACGCATGTGTGCAACACTCAGACGGACTTGAGACAGATTCACCTTTCATTCTATAGATCGATTCAGAATCGCTTTATGAATCGTTCTGTCCGTCTATCCGTCTTGTTCTCGTGTATTCAAACATAAATCGTAAGATTTGAGATATTTTGAGGAAATTTTGCGCGATGGACAAACGCGTCCCGTGCGTCTCATGATACTGCACTGTTTCATACACTGCATTGGTCCTTTCCTGGTTCTTCATCGAAAAGTTAATTCGTACCTTTACGCAACCCCTCGTCGATTCATCTAAACTGGCTCTATCTAACTACTCGCTGTCTTGGGAAGACAAAAAACTGACGCGAGCCCATCGTTTTGGCCCGATTAAAGAGATAAACCTTAAGCGAAAAACGCTCTTCATACATTAAAGTAGCCAGGAATATTTCGCTAAGTACTCAATAACATTTTTTATAATAGAGATCTGAGAATACTACAAAACGAAGCTCCTCTTTATTTTCTTGATAGAGCAACGGAGAGCACATTGTCACTAATACGAACAAAATTAAAAACAAATGTTTAACACCAACCAAGGTCTTCAATAAATGGACAGATATACTTAGATCTAGTCCACTTGAATAGCAACGTGCTTATCAAGTTACCCGTTGATAATTCTAACGTTAAAAAGAACATCTTCTAGTGTTGTGGCAGTTAAGCGATTTCATTCGGATCTTATAAGCTAAGAGAAATAATTTACAATTATCGGACAACATCGAAATTAATAATTTTTTAATTTAATAAGAAATTCTTTGTTTTGACATTTTTACCAAAACGCGGTATGGAATATTTTTTGTTTAGTGTACTGACAATAAATTTGTTGCTGTAAACGAAAACATGGCATATTATATGATTATTATTTATTTATATACTGATTTCATTTTGCCGATTGAAATAAGTATACACAAACAATAAGCCAAGGTATCCAGCAACATTGACCAAAAGTCTATTTTGCAGTAAAAGTAGTAAAAATCCAGTTGCCATTGTTCACTAACATTCATTGAATCGCTTAATTAAATGTTCTACATCTGTTGTTGCCACTGTGTTTCAATGCAATGGAATTTAATATAATCTAAGCAATTGCAATAGCGAAAGAGACGAACTAACGAACGAACGAACGAACGAACAATAACCTCCAAAGACTCATTATATTCTAAGATAACGTTCAGTAGGCTACGATGGTCTGACTGTCAAATAATCTTCGCTCAGTGTTACTATGTATTATGATGGTTAAGGCTGACTAACTGACTGCTGTTGATGCTGTTGGTGCTGTTGCTGCTGTTGATGATGGAAAATTAATGCTTAATGCTAAGCCAAGGTTAGTTTTGTGATTAATAAGTTTTGGCGTGAATTGATCACCCAAACAAGCAACAACAACAACAACAACAATACAAATAGCAACAACATTTTATCTAAGCGAAAAAGAAACAAACGAACAGCCGATCAACCATCGAAGCAAATGCTTATTAAATTTGCAATTTCCGCAGTTGAACCTTTGGGTCAACAGACCGATTTAAATCAAGACGTAATTATGGTGTTGCGGCTGACTGCCGCTATATTGCTGCTGTTGCCGTTGCCGTTGCTGTTGTTCTACAACTTCTTAAAAATTATACAAAGTGAAGCTATGCCTGTCTGCCTACCCATTTTATCTGCAGTTATCAGGCTTTATATGTCAGTGTGCCTTAGAAGAAAGAAAAAAAAAAATGAATAGATTTTATTAAAGATTTTCTTATAAAATTGACAATTATTTTTATGCGGCGTTTTAATTTCAGCCAACATCAAACAGAAACATCAAGCATCAGTAAACAACAAATATCGAACTAGAGCTCAATCGTAATTAATTTGCAGGTCGCACCAAAGTTCAGAAGATCGGATTATAATTAAAACGTATTTATGGTACAATAACAAAATAGCAACAAAAATAATAGCAATAGAAAATCATAACAAAACGTTAAGAGCCAAAAAGGAAAAACAAAAACGAAAACAATATCAACTTCAGCTTCGGTGGAAGGAGAGAAAGATAAAACGCCAAAAATCAGGTGAAGGCCGCCAGCACGCCAGAGATACGCCCTATTGTTGTTGTTATTACTGTGGTTGCTTTTATTGTTGCTATTGCTGTTACCGTTGTTAATAGCTGATCTGTTGCGCTTTTATTCCACAAAACTTACCAACAACTGTAAAAATGGTCTTAAGAGATCTAAGGCGATCACTGGTGTTTGTTGGTGAACAAATACTTATATACGTCTTCAGAAAGCACAACTGTTTTATGAACGGAACAATTGTTTCTCTTTCTTTCTCTCTCTCTCTCTCTCTCTCTCTCTCTCTCTCTCTCTCTCTCTCTTTCTCTATTTCGCTCTCTCCCTATCTCTCTTGCTGCAATGCCTTGTCATTTCAATTGCAAATTTGCAAAAGGGAAGTGTTGGCAAAAAATTTTTGTCGTCGTCGTCATTGCCATCGTTACTTTATCTTACCAAACGACGTCGTTACAGTCGTCACTCGTCTATATTATGATTAGCTTTTCTTGCTGATAATATGTTATGTGTTATTTTATTTCATTGTATGGTATTGTTGTTTGTTATACGCTGTATTTTTTATGTCACAGTTGTTGTTATTGGTTACGCTTTTATTATTGTTGCCTTTGCTGTCGTCTGAATGATTATGAAAAGCAATTATGTTGCAATATTGTTACAGATCTATTGTGATCAATTTCCATAAATTTTGTCAGTTTGATTATCGTTTTTGTGACTTAATCGCTCTGCCAATTCTATTCTTGTTCAATAGAATAATATAAAATCGATTAAAGAGAATAGAATAGAATCAAATTCCAAACGTTTAGCTATTGTTTGCTTGTTTGCCGTAGTTTGAAAATTTCGAGTTACTTAACTGAACTGAACAGTAGTACGTACACGCGTCCATTTGTTCTCTTATATGAATGGCGTTCGCGAGTTTCAATTTAAATCTATTTTTAAAACCTTTTCTAGTTTTATTATTATTATAGATTGCAAAAGAGTGAAAAATTGATTGGTTTTTTATATGCACATATATTTTTCCACGATTCTTTAATTTATGAGCGACAAAATCCTCCTTAAAAAATGGAAAAACAAAAATATACCTCAATGTGATATAATTCTGTTTTCATTTGGTTTGGCTTTTATACGACGTACATTTCATAAAAAAAAATTATCTTAAATTTTCTCTACTTCTATGACTACATGTATGATTTCTAGGCAGTTAATAAACGATTGACACAATAGTAGTCTTTCGTATGCCAAAAGTCGATTGCAATAAAATCTCAACGTACACTATATCTGAATTTTTTAACTGCATTGAACAAGTCTCACATTTGAATAACTAATACTTAACCGACATAATTGTTATAATGTAAAAAAAAAGGACTGGGCTGCTCTAGTGCATCTATCAGTTATCCCCTGACGATATTTTACACGTAGAGCCTGCTTTAGGTCATGTGAATAATATAGATTGTCTGATTGTCTACTGCTGAGTGATGTCAATTGAAGAACCAATCCAGTGCAACGAACGTAAGTTTCATTCCAAATATCTTTGGACAAAAAATCATTTCTTATTTGCTACTTTACAGCGAACTATGAAATGAACACAAATAATCACGAATGTATATAAATTTCCGGTGATTTGCTTTAGTCAAATTGAAAGTTCAGCTAAAGCCATCAACAAAAGGCCGAGCTATTTTTATGCAAAATATAAAACTGTACTGTTTGATCTCTTGGATCTTAGGCCATCGTTTGAAACCACGGGAGCATATTCACTTCGGTGGAAGTGCTAATGCTTTTTGAATTGGTTTTGCCATATGGAAACGCGCTGAAAAATCACGATTACATTAATTTCGGTCAATTGCCCCGCTTAGCTGGTCATTCGCATCGGTTGATCGGAGTTCGATAATGGTTCTTAGTAGTCATCACATATGGAGACGAGAGCAGAAACGCAATCTATGACCCTTTTTATCTATATGATTGCAGTAAAGCTTGCTATCGCCATTGGATTTGTCTTTTGAAAGTATTCAGTGGATTTAGGCACAAGGGCAATAAATCCCTCTCTCTTACATTGTTCATTGATAGCTTTCCATTTCAAAATATCCGTCCTGGTCGGTTGATCTTCCATTAAGCCATTTAAACTGCAACAATTTTCTATGATTCAATTATAAAATTATTAATCCGAATATCAAACAAAAACTTAACATCAATTCAAGTTTGACATTGCCCATCTGAACTGATTACCAAACTAATAGCAGAGCACTCTATTCATTTTTTAGGTCAATGAATTAAAAGGAAAAAGGTTTGAAAAAAATAATTTTTAATTTTAATTTTATAAAATAATGTTGCATCATAACGTAGGTAACACTCTTTTTCTCTGCAATGAAGTTTAGTAAGTAAAAGTGACTGGTAAAAAAAGATCAGGCGAGAGGCCGTAATGATTGATACATCAACTAATAAAAGAAGTGCATCTAAAGAAAAGAAGAAAACAAATTTCAATTAAAAATTTTTTTCATTTTAAAGAAAGAGTTTTTTCACGTTACTAAGAAAAATTTTGACATGCATATCTAATAACAACGAAAAATATTACCTTACGCCTCTTTACAAAAAAAAAAACAGAAGAAAACAATAATGAGATAAGCAGTAAAAGTAGTTATATTCACTTTGAGACGAAGTTTGCGCACCACTCACGTCAAGCAGATACATACCTTAGACTACCCTAATCTTAAGGTTGGATTAAAACATCGCAAGCAGACTTTACTCGCCAGCAGTAGCAAGTAGTAAAAGTAAGTCGTATCATACCACCCATCCGAGATCATTCATAAAACTACTTGTGTTTAATTACAATGCAGCGAAGACCTTCATTCGTAAGAGGTGTTATCTTCGAGTAGGCCAGACGACCGAGTGACTATCTCGTTCGAGTATATTGTGAAGATAGTTAAACTTCCAGAAAGTTTTATGACTACGGCGACCTTCATATTCAGCTCTTCGGAAGTATTATCAAAACATTCGCTTTTTTTCGCGTCCTCTTTAAGCCACGGATATGTTAATGCTGCAGCTAGGGCCAAAAGTCATCCTATACTTAAACAAATATATATTAGTCACAAAGCTCTCTAAACGTATCGGGACCAGTGTTGCAATAAAGTCTCAGACGATCTTTCTAAATATTTGTAGCGCATTTTAAATGAGAATTGCTTTAATTCATAATTTATTGACAAGAACTTTTTGGTATGTTATGTTTTGCAGTTTTCTATACAATTTTTAGATGTTTCCGTGGACCGTTATCTGCAGACAAATAACGCAAATTTTTGCTCTACAAGTGCAAGCATTAGCCGTGACAGATTTCAGTATTCTTTCTTACTTTATAAGTTTTCGAAGGCATTTTTATTGAATAGATCATGCACGCCTGGACGGAAGGACTTGTCTAAAACTTGGAAGTATTTACATTTTATATAATCTTTACATCGCATAGATGTAAAGATATGTTAGATGTTACCATCGAAGTGACAGCGCGCATATACCGTTATCTCCTTTGATTGTAGATATAAAATTTACGAAAATTAGTTTCAATAGATAGTGACAAATCATACCGCGATGACTGTAAAACTTTTACAGTGTATATACGTACGTACATGAAAATTATGAACACCTACGCTTTAGAGAAGATTATGGATTGAAAAAATATATGAAGGACATGAGCACAAAAGAAAGGGTAGAAAAAGATTAATCCATTACATGACACATAACTGGCATGTTGTCGACTTAAAGAATTTTATAAATTATTATTACGATTTTTTTAAGCTTTCCTTGAGAAGATAACCAAGGTTGCAAAAGTTTCCTCATCGTGGGCTTTGGTAAAACCGGAAGTTAATTGTGAGTAAAAAGATGAAATTTAAAAAAAAAATATAATTAATTAAGAAAATATTGAACCTATTAAAAAAAGGAAAGCTTAATTTCCTTAATTAATTTTTTATATTAATTTTACATATAACAATACAACAATAATATGTTTATAAACTGTGTAAATATAGAATAGATAGACTATCAAGTATCTTAATGACACTCCAATAGAGCATACAACCAGCTTTATCATTAATACATTTACAAAGTGCTTGTGTAAATATATGTATGTGTATGTGTGTATTAACCAGACATGCACACACATCAAAAAACACCATATAGTACAAATAACTTATGTATATACTATAATAATAACAAAATACTATACATCAGCTCGGAATTGCAGTAATACGCTGTGATATTGTGGCTTGCCGGCTGACTGGTTGGTTGGCTGACTGCGTGGTTGGCTGTCCGTCCGTCTGCCTATCTGCCTGTCGTAGTCGATAGACTTAGCTTAGTGGTGGTGGTTATTTGTGCTTCTTTATACATTTTTTTATTATATTTGTGTTTGTAAATATTGTTTGTATGGATGTGGCGATTATTTAACTCGCTTTTTATGCGATTTGCGGCTGCCGTTGTTATTGCTGTTGCTGCTTCTTATTTACTACTCAATTTCCTTTCTTTTCATTCGCTGATTCTTCACAAACGATGAAGCGGGCGGGTCTTCCGTACATAAGGTGCGCGCCAGTTAAAAATATAAATACAAAAAAAACAAAAACAGCAACAACGCATTCAGTCAGTTGTTCAAATTCACTCATTGTGAAGCCCCAACCAAAACTAAATAAATAGCATCACTAAAACCACTAGACATGTGGAAACTTACACGCTTAGATATACGAATACAATTACATGTACACAACTCCACGAGAACACTGACAACATTGAACAATGTTAATGTGTTGTTTTGATTTTGTTGTTAATGTTCTCGTTTCTAATTCGTAAACGCATGAATAAATAATTATAATAAATGACAAATCGTAAGCCTTGATAAAGTGAAAAAAGTAAACCAAAAGGCATCCCACTTGCAACTAGAGCTTAATAAAGCTCATGATATTCATTAAAAAATTCATAGGAAATTAAAAAAAGAAATAAAATAATAAAAATAAAAATTTAGATTAATTCTAAAACAATTTAATTCCGTTCATTATTGATTTCCCGAAAACTGCTACAGTTGACGCTCAGCCCACTTAATAGTCATTTAGAACATATTGATTTCAGAATAAAAAAAATTTTCCGACAGTCTATTCACAAGCAGATCTGCAACAAAAACAACAATGCCACCTAAGCTAAACATTTTTGGGAAAATTTAAATAATCAGCTATTTTTCCTAAATCAGTGTTGATAAACGTGGGTGTACTCTGCTTTTTTTGTGATCCATTTTTATTTAGCTTCACCAAATATAAGTTCTTACGTAGAATTTTTAATGACAATAAGTTGTAGGCTTGCGGTCGTTCTCTTTCCGTACTTTCTTTTACTTTTAAGCAAATAAAAATACAGCTTGCGTAACAATCTTTGCAACAGATGAACAATCTTCGTCAACTTAAATTCTTACCCTAATCACGCAATAAGTGGTCCGGGAACCTTAACAACATAGTTTACTGCTCACTAGCCAACATTTTCCGTACCTTTTGAGGCTTCGAGCGGGAAGGACTTGTTCTAACAAATCACATTTTGTATTTTGTCGTAAGAAAAAAAAAACGAAAGTTAATCAAAAATTTATAGCTGCATGGATGTGCGCGGCGAGTTTTTGCCGTGTGAACACGAACGTATGCAAAATTCTCGATGTCAAGACTTTTCGTATTGTCGCATATATCCTATTTGACATAAAAGTCGACTTACGGAGAACACCACCAAAAACTGTATTGCACCCATTTGCGAGAATAACTTACCCCGTCACATGACGTTTATAGATAATGCACACATTTAGTTAGCAGGTCGTAGAATTAGCTGCGTCTCTTATTTGAAAACACGAATAATATACTCAACCTCCGGATTGGACAGGTATTAACGATATGTAGGTTAGAGTAGCTTATAAAATTGGTCCACTGAACCACTGGTTGGCACGTTCTCAATCAACGAAAACATTTAGAATTTTATTTATTTATTAAGTAACCTTATACATCCCAAAAGTGAAACAAGGTCAAGGTGATCTACATACCTTAAGAAGGGTAAAGAAACGAGCACCTGCCAAAATCTTCCAGGACCATCAGGTTTTATTCCTGCCTATTATTCCTCCAAATTACGTCTTCAGGAATCTAATGGCTGAGAAAACCCAAGTATTGGACAATACTGGTTGGAATCTTTTGTACACAGACGGCTCAAAATCTCCTCGTCTGCCTCCTGCTTGTGCGGTGGTAGATGCTAGAGGACGGGTTCTTCTCAACCACATATTTCACGAAAGCACTTCAACTTTCATAACCGAAGCCAGAGTTATCCTTCACGCTGCCAACCTTGCCCATAAAAACAAACTCAAAACCGTCATTGTTACTGACAGTTTGTCTGTATTACTAGCTACCCGGAACCCTTCGACTTCGAGATGGAGCACCATCAACAAATTAAGGAATATAATTACTACACCCGACGGAAAAATTAAAATCTTATGGGTAGCAAGTCACATCGGTTTACTGGGAAATGAGCAGGCTGATCGAGCGGCAAAGTATGCTGCTTCTGCTCCGCTAATTATGGATGATGTCACGGAAAAGTTGGATCTTCAAAGATACATTGGAAGAAAAAATAAAGAGAAAATTGCAGAAGGAAATTTACAATACCATCATCAACACTACTCTTGCATTAACCCTCAATTAACTCCACCTCTATATCCAACAAATGTTGAGAAAACCAAGATCCAAACATTTTCGAGAATTCGTCTTGGTCATACAATTGCAACTCACCAATGGATCCTGAAGAAGTCTTCTCCCCCAATCTGCTGTTGTGGACAAACTCTTACTATAAAGCACATTCTCTGCGACTGCCTCAACTTTTCCTTGGCTAGAAGTATTGCATTTGGAACGATTAACCCTTTGTACATTCTACAATCAACTTCAGAACAGAATATCAATTCAATATTTTACTTTATTAATACTACTAAGCTTATTATCTAATATCCATTTTTTTAAATTAGAGCCGATAGCCTGTGTTTCTAGTGCTCAATGTCTCTTTTTTTAGTCTAAGAATTCAATTCATTAGTCTAAAATTAAAATGATAATAATAATAATAATATTCCTGCCTACTCAAAGTAATGGAGCAAACCGTCGAAGAAACCTTCTTAAAAATGGAAAGCCTTTTTAAATTTGCCTAAGAAAACGGCAAATCCACTATGACGGCATCCGCCTGAGTGGCCGAAGAGACAAAGGATCTCGACTAACAACTGATTCGTCGTGAGTTCAAATCTCAAGAGCGCTAGAGATTTCAATAAAGCCGCTGGCCTTAGATGCTCGAACTTTAGGCTTAGAATTTATTTCTCTGGATAAATTAATTACAATAGCAATAAGAACAATAATAATATCATGACTATAGACTTGCTAATATTGACCAGCACGGTACAGAACACAATGGGGCAGGGCAGGTGTCCTTAGTAATATTTATTAATATATAATGGTGTGACATGATGTTTGATAATAACGCATATACAAACAGCCTAAGTAAACAGAAACATTCCAAACACGGCTGTAGAAATGATAATCGATATGTTCATTACAACCGAGATGCCCTTCTTCCTCCGTAATTTGGATCCTTGTCTAAGAATTAAACTATCTGGTCTTCAAAACGTTGATTTACTCAGAAAAATTTTGTTTTTTGTATTTGGCTGGCAGGAAAAGATTTTGATGAGCGTACACACCGAATTCTATGCCAAAACAATTTGTTAAGCTTTAATCCGTAAAGGGTGGTCCCAGTTTCTTCCCCCAAACAAAAAAAAAAGTATAATTGAACAACGCTAGTCTGAACGACGTTGTATCTAGCTATTCTGTTGAGGTAAAATGTGTGTGTGTCAAAATCAAAACCAAGGTTAATTTTTGCGTTTCTGTACCTCCTCAGTAAAGCACGTCGTATAAACTCGAAGAAGATGTTTCTAGATCCTATACTACCAGAATTTTTCCCATGCCAACCTGGACTTCTGATTTAATGACTTAAGATCACGTAAAACATGCTAGCGATGGCGCTAAACAAAATTCATCTTGTCGCACGCATTGGGGTGATTGGAACTTTTAGGTCTTACTCATTAGGTAGTATAGAAGCGTCGTCGGACATAATTCGTATTTCTATAACTATAGGCAGCACTTAAATTACCAAATATCGACAGACTGAAACTAGGTAAGCCCATGTATTCCCAGACTTGCGCGTTACGAAACAGATGCTAACGTTAATCATACCAGAGAGGTCCGGTCGGAATCGGCCAGTGCCAAAAGATGTGCCGGCAGTACAAAAATGGTAAACTAACGGAAAGTTTAAAGCAGAAAATTAGCGAAACTAAAGTCGCCATACGCCGCCCGAAATAACAAAAATTAAGACGGATATCGTTTCAAACTCTAGATAAAATATTTAAGTTCAATGTCAAAACAAATCACATCGATTAACCAGTTTCTTCTTACCCGTTAGAGCTGTTTTAAAAATCCATACCAAAACGTACATATCTGCTCGCAACGCGCATGTAAACATGATCCCAATCATCAACTTGCATTTCTACGGCGTTGCAAAATATGCCATATATTAAAATTTAATATCTTAAATTTTTCAAATATCTCCAACATTGCCATATATCGTACATACAATGTAATGTAGTTTATGTTACAAATATATAGTGGAATGTTTACGCTTTTACGTTATGCTCGTATTTTGCTCTAAAACATATTTATTTAATTTCGAAAGACATTTCGTAAAAAACCAGCATGATGGGCATCCAAAAAAAAAATTCAAACTAAGCTGAAGGTAATTTCTTTTTTGTTTTTACCAATTTTTGCCTAATGACACCGGAAAACATAAAGGTTGCCATATCATTAAAATCTTTTAAAAATGACAATTAAAATGAACTGTACTTTCATTTTGAAACCTGCAATTGCAATGCAGGAAAACATTAAACCGTGAACGCAACTCATGTAAAGTATAACATGGCTATTGCAAACGGACAGCAAAAGTTGCATTAATTAATTTACTGGGGTACACCAGACCGCGTTACAGTGTTTTCATTAACAGAAATTTTGTCTTAACCAATGAAATGTGAAATTTGAAAATTTATTGGCATATTAAAAAAAAACCAATTGATATACGATCCGTGTATTATATACATATATGAGGGCAAATTAACACAAAAAAGCAAAAAAGACAAAAAAAAAAAAAAACTGAACTAATATATTGCGCTTGCAGCGTCAAATATAGTTTTGCCAAACTATTTTCAAAGGAAAAAGTGTGAAGGCAGTAAAAAAAAATACATCACTATTGACATTGAATTTATGACGATGACAGGAGTAGCCGCAGGAGTCGTAAAACTTGAACCTTAAAAGCAATAGGAAGGAGAATTGTACTCTTTTTTCGCACGTCCCATTCACTAGCCAAGATTTGGAGCCAATAAGCCAAATGCTCACATGAAAATGCTGAAGCGAACCATCGAAAAGCGACAGTTGCTACTGAACTTTTTTTTTCAAGCTAAATTAGTTCTATGTTAGAAAAGGGAAAATGAATGTAATATCGTTTTCTCTATCGCATAACATAACGGTTTTTCCTTTTTGGCTTTCCTAACTACATAAGTGATTGAGCGCATTCTAGCAAAGGAGGACAATAAATCAAATCGATTGAATATACTTCTCTAGATTGTAAAACACATAAATAAGATAGAGTCAGGATCGAAGTTCCACGTTTCTTAAATCGCTTTAATTATTCGCAACGGCTCCCTTATGTTATTAATTAGAAACATTAAGAAAAGTTAACGCTTAAGAAAAGATAAGCTCGGATACTATCAAACAGGTAATCGAAAGTTGGGATCTATCTTCACTAAATAGATTATTAAAGAAGTATAACGTCCAGAGATCGAATAACTGTCAATTGCCTATTGTCTGGTGCCTATTACTCAAGGTAGCTAAACTGTCCAGAACTGAACTACACTTTTCAAATTTTCAATATAACCAATGAGCTCGAATGTACAACATGGGATACAATGGTAGGTAAAACAGAAATATATAGAATTAAAGATGTAATAGAGTCCTTATAGAAATGCGAAAGAAGACATGGAAAAGAGAGAATACATGTCTTGAAATTCTTCGTTCAAAGTTTTCCTTCTCTGCATCGTAAGATCATGAATTTAGAAACACTGTTTGCAAAAGTAAAATAGAAAAAATCTGCAAGTGTTTAAGTTAAGATTGAAATAAACTCACAGCAAACAGAACAATGACAATTCAACTTTAACTTTAAGCTCATACCTAATACTAAAAGAAAATCATAATGATGAGTCTCTATGAATGACGTATCAAATAAATGAATGAATGAATGACTGACTGACTTAAATGGTTGCATGTCATTCCTACTGCTGTCAATCTAGTTTCTTTTATCATTATATTTTTTACAATATTGTTGTTGTTGTTGTTGTTGTTGTTGTTATTATTACTGCTGTTTTAGTCATTTTTACCAGTCAGCAAATAATAAAAGAAAAAACGTTACATTAAGCAGCAGACGAAAAACTTACAAGAGGAAAACAGTAGCAAAAATCTTTACAAATCTCTGACAGATCCACTCTAAACTCATTCATTCCGTCAAGCAGCCAACCATCCAGCCAGCCAAGCAAACAAGCAGCCAGTCAGTCATTCAGTCAACTAGTCAGAGTAAGTCAGTTTCTTTTCTCTATGCCAACTGACCATTTCAATGATAAAGTGCCACAATTTCAAGGAAAAGGCACTTTATTTACCGCTACAGCACACAAAATCACATAATATAGACCACGCGAAATAGTTTATACATATGAATCTACATCTACTGCAAAACCCAACAACAACAGCATTAAAAATAATAAATAAAAAAAAAAAAGAAATCTCCAAATTCAAGATATGTTTAGTGTCCAAACGTTCATCCGTGTCCATTATAGCAATCTCACCAGACTGCATATACACAAAGTAAGCGCATAAAGTAAAAAGAAAAAAAACAAAAAAAAAAAAAACACCAACGTAACTAATTTTAAGATTTGATCGATTTCGTGCGCTGTTCTTGTTAACAGATTAAACTATATCAAGTCAGTAAAATAATGCCCATCTCTTCGCGAGAGGTAACAACAGCAGCAGCAATGCTACAATAGCATTTAAACACTTCTTCTAACTATCGAATCTCGCACGTGAACTTTCTTTTTCTTTTTCGTTCTTCAGAAAGAAAGACGCCGCAATAATCAAATCAAATTACATTACAAAGTATAAAGTAACTAATGAAAGACAAGCAAATGAAAGGCATTAAAATAGATTTTGCATTAGATTTTTATTCAGCGATCAACAAATACGCGAACATGAAATTTCATTCAAATTATATCAAATTATCAAGCCCCTTCTTCTTCTTCTTCTTCGATTATATGCTGTAACATGAAGTAATTGTTCTCTTCTTTCTCTTACGCTTCAATTTTATTCTTCAATAACGAAATTCGCAACCATTTGGTTAAAATAAATTTTCGGATAAGCATTTCCTTCATAAGCAAAATTAGTTCGTTACATTTCCCTTTTCAGTTTTCTTTCTATTATGTCGTTTTCCTTCTTCCGAACACATGTTATAGCCCAGACACTCAGTAACATACTAATACCCCAAAAGTTAAAACCCATAGTTTATTAAACTAACTGTAAACTGTTTACTGTTAAAACACAATCACTTTACAAACATTATGAATGAGCACTATGAATGAGATATAATACGAGCATCACTGCCAGCACTTACTCTCTCTCTCTCTTCCTGCTCTTGTTTAAAATAAGAGATGCATTTGAATCTAGTGAGGGCAATGTGAACATATTTTTCAAAGAGAGATCGTTTCGCGAAAAGTCCAGTAAACCGCTTGTCGCGCATAATGTTGATCAAGCAAAACAATGAATTAACTTGATTTTATTTAGGACCGATTACTTTTGTACGCACCTTTAGCTTTACCATTAAATATCCTACGACAGTTATTCATATACCGGCTTCTCAAACCAAGGCTTTTTCTTGAAAGTGGTCGAAAAATGAATCCAACCAAATAAAAATTAATAAAATATCTTAAAAGTTGCGGTCCGCAATATGAACATAAGAAAACAAGATAAACAGACGAACAGACAAGCTTAGAAAGTGATTCTAACCCGACCGGTATAATAAAGTATAGATCTATCATAAGTCCTTCTGTATCACAAATGGTGCAAGATGCAAAAATCTTCAATAAACAATTGTTGTAATTATTATAAAATACTATGGATAATTATGATATTTATTACGACGGTTATTATCAAGGTCAAGCGAAAACCTTAAGAGCCCCCAAGCATATTAACGTATTTTCTGATTTGCAAACACTGAAAACATTACCTCACAGATAGTTAATTATACGGGCAAAAACCTTATAAACCCTTTAGTGTACTCATTCCACTAATGACCAGTTTTTTAGTTACAACCGGCGCTTAGCTTCGATTTGGCTAAACTTAAGCTGTTCGCGGATGCAATGTTATTTTGCACAGCCTTACTCAACTGGAATAACGTAAATGCTATAGCATTCATGTAAAAGAGATCAAAGGGACGTTGAGAGAACCCTACCTCCTTCTAGGACGCAGAAAAAACAAGTACAAATTATGGTAAGGCATCGGCCACAGTTTACCCATATATCGGCTTTTTAATATAAGGCGTTATATGGAAAGTGATCGGAAAGGTGTTTCTATCCGAACTGCTTTCAAAAGGATTCGTCTTTGGACGAAAACACGTCTATGTACCATATTAAATCAAAATATCCCAAAAATTGCAAAAATAGATTGCACACAAGAATACACTAATAGACAAGTTAAGATTGATTCAGAATTATTAATGAAAGGTGAGTCTATCTTAAGTTCTTCTGGGTGTTGCATACGGCCACAGGAACGCAATATATCCTTGTACGACAACTGCTGTAGGATATAAAATAATATGGAAAAATCTAATGAATGAGTTAGTGAATCATAATAATTAAAAACGAGTGAAAACATTATAGTCGAACCAGGCCGACTGTTCAATTCCCTATACCACGTTGTCTAACATAATTCTTATTTTTGCTATAGAATAGAAAAATGACAACCTGTTTTTACATGAAGCTACTAATATGGAACTGTATAGTAAAAACTACAACCCTATGCAAGTAAAGGCTTACCTTTCGTAAGAATCGTTGTTGCCAAAAAGGTCAAAAATGGAGGTATGTGCTCAAAAGTCCGAACAGTTCATTTTTATATGAAATTACTAGTAAGGGTCTATTTTCATCACAACATGTTAAAATTTAATCTGTTCTGACCTATAAAGGGTCAATTCTTGTGAAAGTCTTCATAAAGGGTAGGATCCAAAAAATAGGCCGAGACGGTCCAAATTGGATACAGTTATTTTTTTTTTCTCTACTATTATCATTTAAATTTCAACATAAAGCATTGGAAATAAGACCTTTTTGTCATACGAACTGCAGTTTTTGTTATATGAGAGGGTTCAAAAAATTGCCCGAGCCGGTCTAAAGTTTTCACCCCAATTTAAAATGCCGAAATATTATTACTTAGACACTTTTGTCAAGGTATTTTGAAAATTGCAATTTTTTCCATATGACGGCGTTTCAAAATAGGGCGTTATCTGTGAAGGCGTCGAAAAAGTGGAGTGCGTCAAAACACGTGCATGTACCAAATTTCATCAAAATATCTCAAGAACTGCATCAGACGGACAGATAGACTTAAATTGATACAGAAACATTTTATGATTCGATCGCCATAATAAAATGTGATTCTATCCTAAGCGCTTCAGCGTGAACATGTATCCGCACAAACTTAATATATCCTATACCACTTGTGCTATCAGATGTGGAACATCAGCGTTATATAAAATTAAACGAAAAATACTTAGCGTCATATTTGCAACAATAACAGCTAGCGCTACAGTGTTCACGTACGCGGAGAGGTTAATGCCGAAGTTATAATTTTACAAAAATTTTACAAAATTACGCATTCAATTTAGTTGATTTTTTATCTTTGCAGAATGCTAAAAAAATTTTAAAGGTAATTTCTTCTTCCCGACATGGTTTCTACAACCGCTAAAAGAGAGGCACGCTGGCAGACACAGATATACGTGGAATTGTATGTGGTATCCAAAACAAACTGAGTGCAACTGTGACTCCGCTAAAGAGAGGCAGATTTTTACTAATATGACTGGCAAAGTGCAGTTATATATTTGTGAGAAGAAAGTAGTTTGAAAAGTTAAAGGATACTTTTATTTCTCTCGAAATATATTACGATGTTCAAGAATACCTTATGGTCACCGCTTTGAAAACTTTCGATTAAAATCCATTGTAAAATTCAGATTGGCGTGATTTCAAACCTAATAAGTTAACTTAGATGCGTATTAAACGGCTATACTAGTTCTTTTAAGAGCATTGACTCTCAATATAGAATTTTCGATTTTTGATGCATACATTCGGTAGAAGCATAGCCATCTTATTGGCATTTCTAAGAAGTTTGAAGCCAACTTTTAATTTAATTAAACTCAGAATAAATGAACTAAAATGCAATGTTATTTCAATCGGCAATTGTAGTAGATGTGAAATACCTCCCGAAGCTGAAGCATTAGAAAAATGTTTGCAGGGTTATTGCCAGCTCTACTACTTTGCGTTACAATTTTACTCTTAATGCATTTACTTGTGGATCTTAAATTTAAATCAAACGTAACCTCTATCTCAATTCCTAAGCCAGGTTAAGAATCCAAACTCGTTCTCTCTCATAATATGTGCGCATTGTGTATATTTGCAAGATGCTCTTCTAAACACTTCGTCTCCGTTGTACATATATATATATATATATATATATATATATATACACAACAACACTATGACAATTGGGCGGAAGATACTCCACCCAATTTCGGATGCAAAGGCAACAACAACATGTACCTACAAAAATACAATATTAAACTGCCTCAATTGGAATGCTAAAGCACTGCTACACAATGGTACAATCGGTTAGACGCCATACGGCCGCGCGACTGCTGTAAAGGACAATAAGTGGCTCCGCTCTTCTATTTACAATTCATTCATTGAGTAAAACGAAGTGAAATAAGTAAGTAAATAAGTATGGTGAAGGTACGATGTTCCGCGCTTGTTTCTTCTACGAACGGATGGATGCAAGTACTTTGCAATAATTGCAATGGGAAGCTTCTTACCAGACGTAAAGACATGGCTTTCGGGTTGCAGTCTCAACAACAGCGTGAGTAGCGGCAGCTAACGTTAACAGCATAGGTATACGGTATTTTGTTGTTATTATTGTTGTCGTAATGAATAACTTGTAATTGTAACAGTTTTCGAGGTGGTGGTGAGCGAGCGCACAAACGTTTTATGAGATTCCCCCATAGTTTGTTGTTGTTTGTCTTCTTCTTTATTTGCTAAGCTGCTGCTGCTGCTGCTGTTGTTGTCATTGTTGTATGTGATGGCTAACTTAAACTAGATGATAGATTTGAAGTAAATAACAGCAACAGAAGCTTAAGCAGCGCGTGTGCAGTGTTTAAAGTGTTGATCTCGTTCGGGTGTCTTTGTTTTTTTTTTTTTTAACTATTTGTGTTGAGTGTTGTTGTATTTTGCGTTTGGATTTCGTTTGGGGGTAAAGCTGAAGCGCTAAGATCGTTATGAATTCAGTACTTCATCACGTACCTGTGGAGAATGGTCGCCGTTTCGGGTTAATCCAGAAACCACACGCACACTTATGTACGTACAGACAATCAATAGACAATTGCAACTGCATGTTAACTGTTAACTGCAGTCTCGACATCAACAAAAAAACATACACATACTCGCGCGCGCTCTGGTTTTGTTTTTTTAAAAACAACTCTTCTACAAATAGCGTAATCGGCGATCGTAGAGGAAGAAGACCGCTTGTTGGATTTGGATTTGGATTTCATTCACTGTTTGTTAAGTTGTGGTCGAGCATAGACGGACGTTTATAATTGCGCGTGTGTCGGTCGTCGGTACACGAACGAGATCATCCATCAGTAATTTGAAATTTAATACGCTTTCCTTTAATAGTAAATGTTTGTGTGATAAATTTCTTTAATAAAAACAAAAATTGATAAAGATATAAAAAAAATAAAAAAAATAAAAATAAATAAATAAAAAGAAACAACTGCAACGTGACGGTAAATAGAAAGTGCAAGACCTCGCAACAAATTAAAAAGATATATATACCCAATGCCAAAAACAGGCGACAACGCAGGACATTCTCGTAACCAACTCAAATACTCCACTCAAGTGTTCATAATAGAAATTTTAACGAAAAATGTCTACCACTGGTGCTTATAGTATTTTGAAAAAATATTGATATAAAAGAGTTTAGTGTCATCATTTTTCTCTGGTCGTTCAAACCTAAATGAAATAAAAAAATAATAACTTCTCGCATTCCATCGCTTAACAAATGTTAAAAAAATAAAGGAAAAATTTGAAAAAAAAAAGAAAAAAATAAGAAAGAAAGGCTTTTTGTAATGTGTGCGGTTTTCTTGCGGACTCATACGAACGGATGGATACCTGTTTACCTACCAAACCAAACCGACACAACTTTTAAATTACGATTAGCCACTTCCGGATGCACAATCATCTTGTAAGAAACAACAAAAAGCAATAACCGTCTCACAGCGAAGGATGATGGTCCAACGTGAACGCAATAAACAAATAGGCCACCACTACCTTTCTTCTATCTTATTAAGCGGCATATAAGCGACTATACATACATGTGCATATAGATTTTTATTTTCCCAACTATTCAACATCCTCAACGAACCAATCAACGATTTCACTTAAATCATTTACTATAAAAAATACGAGCAAACATTTATTGCGCCTTGCCTTGGCTTGGCTTTGCGTCTTCCTGTTTCTTCTATATAACAACATCTCTTAAACGGATATCCGTTCTGCAAATAAGTTGAAGCTATAACCGCAGTGTTTGTGTTTACCCTACGTTCATGTGAATATTTAAGGTTGTGAAAACAAGTACCGTTCGTTTAAAATGGATGCAAAAATTATCATCATAATGGCCAAAGCATTTGTTTGACTTGTTTCTCAACGCAAATGCAACGTTGTTGCAATTCGTCAATTGAACGTTACCGACTATGTCACAAACGAAGGCCTGATTTTCTTTAAAAAAAAAAATGTAAGTTTTACCGTTATGTAGCTTTTTTTTTTTTTTTTGTATTTTCGTTTTATTTTTTTTCCTAAGAAATTCTTTAACCGCAAGACCGGATTTACCGTGCATTAGTATATCTGCAATTTATTATGCAAATTATTCCTTTTACAAGTAATTAAGAATTTTTAATAAATATTTTTGAAATTAGAAAAAAACGAGGAAGAGCGCTATTTTTGAAACTTAAAAAACACTTAAAATGAAAAGAAAGGGCTTACGTTTTACACAGTAGTGAGAAAATTGATGATCATATGAAAATCGAAATCATCTGGAAGGATTACGCTTAGAAATAGAGACTTGTATCGACAATTCCCAATCTCCGTGCCCCAATGGAGTGAATGCAAAACATATTGTTAGGGCTTTATAGCTTTGTTACTTGGAAATTGCCTGCAAGTGCGGCGACGATTGTCCGTCGGCCTTTTGTGTGTAAAGAAATGGCCGCTGCTATGTCAAACTTTTAAGTATTTAAAAAATGCTTGTTGTAGGCCTGCTCTCCTGCCGCCTATTAAATCTGCATTTTTCTGCCGAAATGCATGTAATCCCGGATTCGATTGAATACGCCAATCGCGCCCTCTATCACTATATTCAAGAAACGCAACATTTCCTCTCATATGCCAATTTTAATGACAATTACCGTAGTAATATACCGATTCCGACTATTCATCGGTAGTTGTTAAAATACGTTCTATACATGTATACACACATCCTTACATAGCCAAGAAAACAAAAAACCTACAAAGCAAACGCTAATGCTTAAAAACCAAAGTTGCTTTCGTTCCTCTACGTTTGTTCATCCTTTTGCTCTTACTTTCTTGTCGGCTTGCGCAATATTTATACAAAATTACACATTTACACGCATCTCTCATAGTTTGTAAATTAAAATTTTTCGACTATTTTGGTCGTAGTTGTGTGAGCAGATCGCGTGCCCCACCTGATGTTCCTGAGCTGGTGATAGTTAAACACGTGCCTGGTTTTGGCTTTAAGAATTCCTGCGACCGTTCCAAAGCTCTTTTCATCTTTTGGATGCCAGCAAACAGAGATGGGCATACGTACATATGAGGAAACCGCAGATGGATCAATCGATTAAAATTGTTACGTTGAACAAATACACACATACTCCTTGGTTTTTAAATATTCTATGCTTCTTTTTTGCTTTGAAATGAAAAAATACAGAAAGATAGATAAAAGCAATTGTTGCCAAAAGCTCTCCACTCTCCGCACGATTTGCACGTTGCTTTAAAAGATAACATACCTCTACGCGCCACCTAAAAGCGTATAAAAGTTTTTCTTCTTTTTTCCGTGTGTACCTTTGTAAAAAATCCTTTCCATTCGCATTGCTTAAGAGACACAAAAAGGAAGAATGTTGTCTTCCGTTTCTCCTAAACCTTTGTCCTATTACCTTAAGGCGACCTGAATGAAGGAAAGGTAAGCAGGAAAAAATCTAACAAGAAAATGTGACAGCAGAGCCGTTGAAGGTGTCCGTCGAGCATGGCGTGTACATTCAGGATTTTGTACATATACCTAAAACGAAAGATATCTAACAACAATAGGCTGCAATTTCAAGATAATCCAAGAAGATCCCTGCTGTAGTGTATTATAAACCCAAAGTGCGAATTCGCTGAATAATATGTAATACGAAGCTTTACATATTCATTAACAGAGGCTTGAGTAAAGCAAATTTAAATTGTATCTTCGGCATCGTTTGCAAACTCGAGGGTATTATGGAGTATCCACGACTATGTGTCAAGCGCATGTATTCTTGCTCTCAACTTTAGAATCGATTATCTCTAAACAATCGTCTTCAGGCCCACAATTGAGAAAATTTTACCCTAAAGAGGATTCGTAGTATAGTAAGTATTGAAAATTCCCTAAGGAAAATACTTTGGAGGGATTTTGAGATTTTGTTTAGTAAAAAAAAAATATGTTTTTAGTCCCACTCAGAGCAATAATGGGTAAAAATCGCGGAGGTGCTCACAAATAATTTTATTTGCCTTCTAAAAAATCACAAGATTCTGGTTGCAACGCACTGCGGAAGTGTCCAGGGTCCCATGAATTTTTGAGAAAGCGTGGGTCAGGGACCCACTCGCTGTCAGGAGTGCCTGAGGGTAGATATGACACAACATTGGTGTTTTGCAGATTGGTGCTTGCCAAGATCCTTCGGGCGGAAGCTTGCATATTCACGTAGATGTGGAAATCGCGGTGGAAGCTAGTATTTCCACTCGCCAGTTTGAACGCAGCAGTTACGCAATTGATCGATTTGAACGCCGTCAGAATTGAAACCAACATTCATTAGTCGCGATAAAAGCTAAAGAGTTTAACAAAAACCTTTGTGTTGCTAACAGCAGAGATAGTGTTATTAACAATACATAAATATTTTATTATTATTACTATTTATTATTATTATAGAGGAAACTTTTCACATTTCACTATTATAGAGGGAGGTAACAAACTTATTAGGGCATCTCACCAGACCGTATGAAATCATCGCACTGACAGGTGACTCTTATAATTGCTTATGCAAAAAGAGTAGACATTTGCTAAATTATGGAGCAAACATTCTCCATCATCCCAGGTTTTCAAAAATTGAATACGAGGATGTTCGCGAACTAGAGTTAAGTATACGTTTGGTGTCCCATGTAATTATTTTTTACAACATTAGAAGTTATAACAAAGCGAGATTAACGGACAGCAGACAAGATTAGCTAAATCGATTCAAAATTTTATGCCGATCAAGAAAGCTTTATAATACATATGCTATATGTACCCTAACACGGTGTTATAGCAATAAATCAACTAAACGTATCACTTATTTTTAAGTGGCGATTAGAAAAGGCAAGAAGGTATTGAATTGATAAAAATCTTACTTTAGTTATTTTCCTCGTCATAAAATGCCGATAGAGTTTAATTTCTAGATAATAATGTGCTTATCTAGGCAGAAAGTGTATCTGGAAGTCAACAGCATCGTAACCTTTTCAAAGAGTAAAAGTCAAGTGTGTTCTTTTAATAGTTAACCCTTCTGCACACAGAGTTTCACTCACCCTAAACGTCTGCAAAAACTGAATTTTTGAAGGGAAGAAGAATGAAATTACTTTACTATTATTTTTGTTGAGATGTTCATTTCTACGAATCTATTTGTCATGGAAGTTGCCCACTTTTTCTACACACTAATGCAAAAGTTTCATTAAGAAGCACCCTTACTACTACTAACATATCCTAAATTATATTTAGCCAGATGAGGATATTTTTAACCTCTTAAGCCTGTAAAGTATGAATATATTACTTGCTGCACTGTGTGTATAGTTCAAGTGCGTCTTGACGATGCTATTGCTTGCACATAGGTCACAAATAAATAAAGGAATACTCGATCTATGTAGAGGCCTCCTAATTCTTATGCGTGAGAGTAGGAAGAATATTAGGTAGTCTGCATATTTCTTGCAGTTTTTCACTATGAAATGAAATATTGTTTTTTTTTACATAGGAACAAACATGTTGTTTTGGATGAATAAAGTTGTTCTGTAATTTCATGAATCGTTATATGTCGATCAGCAACCCTTAGTTGATCGTCATTAATGTGTTTAGCCTACCAGAAAACGGTAAAGCTTTCACTGAAAATTTCCGTAAACCAATTTTGGCCAGTGAGCATCAGTTCCATACACATTCACCTCTATGTCCTTCTGCAGCTCTTTCACCTTTTTTGAATTGAAAAAGGAAAATGTGTCTTCTATGTTTAGCTTCATCTTCCATGTCTTCTTTACCTCTTGCCACTCACCGCGCAACCGATTATTTTGAAAGTTTTTTGCAAAATATACACAAGCCTGCTCCATATAATCACATATACCTTTAAGGCTAATTATCTGTGTAGCTACCTGAAAAAAATTACTTTAATTTGATGTCGGGAGAAACCGCAAGAAGTTTCCGGCCCACCTAGTAGTAAGAAAATACTCCCATTTTCCAATAGTGAGTGTTAAAAGTACTGAAAATGTTGTTGCAAATGTGAATCATTTCGAACTCCCACTCAGTTAGCAAAATTTCAAAGGAAAATCAATAAAGTTTACATTAGCATATCTAACTGCCGATATGCAACAAAAAAAACCAATTTCAATATACTGAGTCAATTTACAAAACATTCTAAGGCAACGACAGATAAGTTAATAAGTATAAAACTAATGGTAAACCTAAGCTTTATATTAATATAAAGTCGGCTGATTTGTTTCCAATATAGGCAGATAAGGAATGCGCCGGGTTAATAAGATGATATGTACGAATTTTGAGAAGAGCCGCGTGAACCTTTTTCTATTAACCAATTACCTCTGCGTCAACCTCGTTTAGTCGTCAAAAAGAGAATGTTATGGGTAATACGAAATCAAGTTGTAATGAAACGGCTGGACAAAATGACACAACTATTTTTGAAAATACATTATTACAGCACCGCACAATTAGCTGGTGGATCATTATAAGCGAAACTCAAACCACAAACGTAGAGCTGAAAATTAAAATCGATACCGATTGCCTACAAGTAAAGGTGGTCTTCAATTTCCCAGCTTTCCAATTAACAAGAAAAAAACGATCAGGAATACCAAAGCCTCCAGCTGATAGGGATGATAGCTTACAGCTTACACAGCTTTTAGCCATCTGGACGTGATAATGAAACAGGATATACTTTCCTAATTGATGGAGATATGTTTAAAAAAACTAGGCGTTTTATAACGGATGGTCAGATCTTGACTTACATATAAACAATTTGTGTATAAATGGTTAATCCGCATTTACTTAAGCCTGATAGTATTATCTAATTACAAGAAGAACACGCAAATACCGCAAGAACAGTAGATCTGAGATTCGGTTCAAACATGATAAAAGAAAATTTGCTTAAGAAGCTAAATAATAAAATTAAAACTATTAATTTTAGTTGAATTTTTACTTTCCCAAAAACGAAAAAAAAAAACACAGTATACTGTGCAGTAAAATTATTGTCGAATGAACGCAGAAATCAGGGCGTATTAACTTAATTTCCACAAATAACATATATATATGTACACAGCTACGTGTAGTTGGCAAGCAGACAAAAGACAGTATTATTATTATTATATCGCATAATAAACATAAATTAAAACATGAATTTTACAAGCTTTTAAACAAACACGCTTCAAAGCCCACCACAAATACGGAATCATAAAAAAAATACTATTGGTAACAAAAATAAGCCAACACATCTTTTGTTAAATAAACCAGGGCGGATACATATTAATTCTAAAACGAATCTCAGATACTCGTCTTTAGACTACAGCTTGCGGAGACCGCCTTAAAACGTATATAATTAAAATTTTTGCTCTAATAAGGAAACGAAAGCAAAGAAACGGACGGTTGCAGAACGTACCAGTAAGAGAATAAGGCGAACATTTGCTGAAAATGTTTGCTAACTTTAATCAGCAGGTTTTAATATGCGCATGCGTAGGATGCCGTTAGTGAAGTTAGATTAAATTTAGTCGCATGCAATTGCAGGTCTTCGCGCATAACTTATTACTATTTATATCTTCGATGGGTTAGTGCTTGGCCGCGGTACCGGCTTAAATTTGTAGTGCTGCTTTCCAAGCTTCCTGCAACAAGAGCCAGATGGTTAGTCAATCTTCCAGTAACCCCTCTTCCGGAACAATAAGAAGCCATATTTTGCGTTTATTACTTGTTACAGAACTTTGTAACGAACCGTGCCTCCACTTCCGATTCTAAACAGAGAGTGGGATTTCATGATGCATTATCCGTTCGAAAATTTGCATAATAATCGATGAATGATTTTGCGAAAATTCTTCGCTTCGTTAAACATTTTGTTTTCCTTTTTTATACCTTACGCTACTTGCGGTACAAGGCTATTTCAACTGTGTGCGAATCTATGCAAGACACAGAAGGACTTTGGATAGACACTTTTTCTATTGTACCAAAAGTCTTTCGGGATCGATCTACAGCCAACAATTTCTAGGATATTTTCATAACATTTGCTACAACGTGTTTTGACCCAAGGAAGAGCGCTAGTGAAAATGGCTCAAATCGAACCATTTCACACGTAATGCTCTATTTTGAAAAGTCGTTGCTGTCAATAACTGCGTTAAGCGAGCTGGAGTTTTATGTTATTGCATGTATTCGTTTCATAATAAAGTTAGCACGCCCATATCGCATTAACGCCAAACACGCAGCGTACAAAAGCATTAAAATCTTTCCGGCAAACTCTCTCTTATTTTTATTATTATTATTATTATTATTATTATTATTATTATTAAACTTTAGAGTATTTTAGATTTTTATTATTGCAATATTTTAGGTCAATTTAAGCTTATTTCTGCTATTTTCTGTGACAAACAAAGCAACAAAATGAGCATACTTTCATTCATCTATAATAATCTATATTTATATAAATATATACACATACTTACATCTATAGATAATAATCATAAACGTTCAAATAATGCAAGTGATGCAAATTATTTGATTATTTTAACATGCAAATGAAATGCATTGCAATTCGATAACATCGAAAGCAACAACAACAACTATAGTAATTCGTATACCGTTTGATATAAAAATTGAACAATTTTAACACCTCCAAACAAACTAAAGCTGTAAAGACAAATTTTTGCTGCTTACACACTCAAACGCATTCAAACATTCAAACACATATGGCATCACGTAGATGGCAATACGTAGAGTAACGTTATGATTATTTTACAGAGCACAATAAAATTCGCATTGCCTGCTTACCTGCCTCACTATATGCCTAGCTTGCTAAAATGAAATGTCATCTGCATTGCAATCTATTTTATGATGATGTCGTGGTCTCCTATTTTTTTTCGTTTTTTATGATGAAAAATACAACTGTTTCGATTGATTGGATGTATACGAGTTACATAAAACTGTACTGTGCAAGTAATATAAAAATAAATAATTTAAATTGTTCGTCGTCCGTCTGAATGCACGTACAACGTTTGACAATCACATTTTCACTTGTTTTGCATACGACGCAAACTCTTCAAACATTCCAGGGCATGAAACTTAAACGATTCAATTTCACTGGGACATGTAGTGTATGGTAACATTTTCCTTTCCACTCCCTCCTAAGGAAAACGTTAATTTTACATTACGTTTTTATTAGGATTTTCTAAAAACATAAAGATGTTTACATTTTCATGCTAAAAAAACTCATTAGAAAGATTAGCTTTGTTCTTCCAAGACTCTTAATTTAAGCAGAAAATCTCATAACATACGCGCAGGTCTCAGAGAAGTTAAGTGTTGTCATCTGTGTACCCCTGTACTCCCCTTGTTGTCACGGGCTTCATATTTTTTTTGGAAACGCAAAAGAAGCGGAACTGTTGCGTACTTGGTTTCAATTCCTGGTACGATGGACCATACTTTAATTAAGATTGTTGTGTGAAAGCAGCTGTATCGGTCAGATATCTTCAAGGCTACGGTCGCACGACTACTCCGCTTTTCCTGCTTCTTTCTGCTTGACCAGCATCGTGTTTACAAAGACATAAGGGGCATGGTCAGAGTTTCTGGTCGAAAAGTAGAAAAAAATGCTTGCTACGTAATTTTGAAAAAGAGCCAAATCGGTCAAATGGCACGCCTACCACTACTACATAAAGTGAGAATACCTCTGTTTCTCAAAAGGAATAAATTGGTTTTTTCATCATTATTCATAAACTACAGCAAATAAATGTCCAACAATTTGTCCCCATACTCTATTAGCGATGCTGTAGTACTTGTAGAAAAATGTCAAAAATTGACCGCACCTGCCCAATATTACAGTGTAAAAAAATTGTATTTTTTTCAATACCTTCACAACGAGCAGGAACAAGCTTCAAAAACCCTATCAAATGTAAAAATTCTTGACCAGTTTCAAATTTGAAATACATCTAAACATGTCTCTCGTCTGTCCATCTGTCCTTCTGCCCAACTGCGTAACATCTGTAGTAAATATACCGCCTGTAAAAATAAAGATATCGTCTACAAATTTTCTTCCTTTTCAAAATTTGAAAACAAAGGCAGCCTCAGGTTATGTTGCATACTGTGGTCGGTTCCTTCGACCGATTTGGCTCAATTTTAATACCAGCCTGTATGCAAGAACTTTTGTGCCAAATTTTAAGCTTTTTTTTTTTGGCGACTAGGAAAATGTTTAACAAACACATTACACAGAACAGACAGGCGAACAGACCGGACAGACGAACGTGCTTAGATCGATTGACAGGTTTTAGGGTCTGTGAGGCTTTCGTCTGGGTGTTGCAAACGTTTTGACAAAATGAATACACTCTTTATCATTTGGTGAGGGGTACAAAGAGGTAAAATATTATGCTCTTAATTATTTAAACTTTGGTAAATTTGAAATCTTATTGTGGATGCGAGAGCCCGTAACGTAACGTACGAGAGAGATTCCGTCTGCGCCATTCTTTTTATACCGATCCACGGAAAATGAGACTTTATTCGATTTGCCTTTCCCTTTACATCGATTATAAACATATCTCAGTGGTTCCATAAAGTATACCCACTCAAGGTCAATATTATATTCTGGGTCGATTTAATCATTCATTTAATCTTGATGGGACTTGCATGCGCTCGTTTGTCTTCTACTGTTCAAATGCTTCGCGGATGCACACGAAGAATAATTCTGCAGAAAATTTTGGTACAAACATTGTTAAGACGCATTGAGAACGCTTACCACCTTATAACTAACAAGTCAAAACGAAAGTGTTGGTGGAATCTTCTTAAACATAGATTTACAAAAGTGAACAGAAATTTCTCATTTTTTCTTCTCATTAGGAAAAAAGTTGGCCAAACTCAGCTGACGCATTTTCGCTGCATCCATCGAAACTTAAGTTGACAAAGTCGACCTGCAAAGAATTTCTCATATGCAATCACAGAAAAAACCAGTGAAACTGCTTTTCTTGCAGTACTTTGACAAGAAATTCCAGAAGGATGGTAGAAATGTTTATCGTAATGCTGCCTTGTAATAGGAATTAGTCGAGCCGAGTGGGGCATAAATTGGTTTCATACAATTATGAAACTGTTCCTTAAAACCTCATTGCATTCTAGACTACCTGGCACTTGACTTATCGACAAAAAGAGCAATGACAGTTTTCTAAAGCAGTCGTAAAATTCTTATCTGAATCTTTATATGCATATGTGTGTGCATACGTTTCATTTTTACTTTACGCATTCCGCATTGTAAGTTGATCTCATTCTCATTCTCATTCCAAAATTAAAAAATTTTTAATTATACCTTGTAATAAGTGGAAAAACTGAAAAACGATAACAAAACAACAAAAACCAAAATAAAACGATTACACTACTACTCGTAAACGTGAATATCATTAAAATGATTAAATTTTTCCGGTTAGAAATGCAATCATCCAGCATTTACGCTCTTTTACTGATTACATCTCATTTTACGTCTTGCGAAGCTATGAACGCATTACAAATTGCGAGCACACATATGAAGCTATGCAGTAACGAGAATATGAAAATAAAGCGCACTATTTTTATAAATGAAAATCCGACTTGTTAGCGTAAATATAAAAAAGAAAACAATTTTAAAAGAAATCCCTTATAAAACGAAAGTAGAAACGACTGCAACGATAACCAGATCGAAATCGTCTACTATAACACGCACTTTCAATTTCATTAGGTTGTGTTAATTATACAAAGCCAAGCGTCATTTACTCACAATGACAAGAAGACTTTGAATAAAAAAACGGTAAAAACTATTAAAGAAAATTACAACACCTGATATTACGCAGCCACGATAGCAGTAAAAACGCAGTTTAAATAAATGTAAGCAGTGCAGCAGTAAGCAAAAAAAAAGTGCCTCAGTTAATTCACATTAAAGTACAAGACTTCTCCACAAATGTGTAGAAATTTATTTGTTGTATATA
>NW_023998416.1:32374030-32393588 GCF_014805625.2 Glossina fuscipes | reverse complement strand
TTTTATATATATATATATATATATATATATATTTTTTTTTTTTTTTTTTAAATTTTTTTTTTAAAGGCTTTAAGCGAGAAATATGCCCCAATAATAATTTTATGAAAAGCAGTAAATGTTTATGAATGAATTTGGTGGATTAGTTTGAAAAATTGAAAGGCAAAAAAGATGAAAAAGTGAATAATAAAAGTGAATATATCCATCCATGGGCAATATTAAATGCTAACTAGCCTCAAAACTGCTACCAACGAGGTTATTTATATATATATATATATATATATATATATATCTATGCACATATTCAAATCCAATTCTCTGCCTGTCAAATTTAATACTTAATCTCTATATCAACGGCAAACCAACTCAAAAAAGTTTAACACAAAATCAAAGCATGCGAATTTCGCAAAACGTACGTACGTACAAACGCACTTACAGCTATCATACGCTCCGCTTTTTTTTTTTTTTTTTTTATTAAGCACTTTGTACTCCGAATCCTCCTCCATTATTTGCAAACAATGTTGTTCGCTTTTTTGTATAATGAGAAAAGTTCTCAAAACCAAAAAAAAAAAAATAAAAAAAAAAAAGCCATCAAAAATGATTGCAAATCAACACAATGTTGTTGTATTCACACAAAAGCAGCGGTAGTAGTGCCAACAGCAGCTATAACAAAAATATTAACTGTGCATACCACCGGCGATACATATACAACAGTGGCAATGACAGCAGTACAAACACCACTGAAAGCAGCAACAACAGTTGACATAAACACAAAAAAAAGAAACAAATAAGCATCAACAAGTGTTTGAGGGCGACCTTGGATCATAAACTTCATTGCAGAAATACATAAAAAAAATAAAAAATTTGTAAAAAATATGTAACATGTTGCATTCTGTACACATACATACACTCATTGCTTTGAAAAACTTGAAGAAATACTACATAGACATATCTTTCTTGATTTACATGAAGAGAAAACAAATTAGACAACTCTGTACGCCCTGGTGCAGCCTAACCATGCCCTTTACAAACAATTTTTTCTAAAATTAGAATTTTTTTTTTCTTGGCTGATCTGATCTTCTCATTCCTATGCAACACTAGTGTACGCCAAAACTGTTAAGCATTCACAAAAACAAAATTTGTAATATTTACTTCACTTATTGTTAAATTAATATAAAACTATTTTTATACAGGTATCTCAAGCCTGATAGTCTCATATACGTCTCCCAATCGAGAACTTATATGAATTTCGTAGGTTATGGTGTATGATTCTAGGTGAATCTATGAATCTACATAAGTCCCCGTGTCTCATCCATTCCTTTGTTTGCCTCTCTTGATCATCCCCTTCTGGAACTCTTATGAGAAATTAACATTCGGCGCCACAGATTAGGTTTGAAAAAAGAAACGCCGTACAGTGCGATATATATCTATCAATTTGGAAAATTTTTAAATTGAGCCTAAGTATATAGAGCTCAAGAAGCAACAAGACATACTTCATCTAATTGCTGTTTATAAATGAATAGTCGACTAGGTGAGAATCGCAACTACCAAATCAGTATTCGTAGAGTTTGCTCTAGTAGTATAGTAAATAGTAGTTGTAGTAAATGGTCAGTCGG
Source organism: Glossina fuscipes (assembly GCF_014805625.2). Taxonomy (NCBI): domain Eukaryota; kingdom Metazoa; phylum Arthropoda; class Insecta; order Diptera; family Glossinidae; genus Glossina; species Glossina fuscipes. The sequence goes on along the minus strand of NW_023998416.1, from coordinate 32,391,975 downwards.
TAAAGCCATAACACCTACCGAATGGACACACAACCATTACTTTGCGGCCGTCTCCTTTTCTCATTGTCTTTCCTCGCTTCGTTCCTACCGTCCCCATATTACACGAGCCCCTCCACTGATTCGCCATTTATAAAAAACAATATGCACTTATACATACATACACATATACACCTCCTATACACCTTCCCTCGGACTTGGATAATTTTCACACTGGACTTAAGGGTTTTATTAAAAAAAAATTTAAAACCGCTTCTACGGCCTGCATCATGCTAAACATTTCGTGACAAAATCAAATCGTTGGGAGAAAACAAAAGTTCAATAATCGTGTAAGCTTTAAAAATGCATTTATGGGCTTATTTTGGACTTTTTACTTTGGAGTTATGTTGTATTGGCTTACTTGCCCGCCACGTTATTCGCCAAGATGATTCGTGTTATTCGTGAAATAAGAGCAGATTTATGTGGAAAAGTGCGGAAAACAGTCATTTACATCAAATCATTTTTTAATAGAAATGGCGCGAACCAATATATGAAATAAAGGAAATTTCATATTGATTTTTTAACGTTTGGTTGATGACTCTGCATGATTTGCAATAGATTGCCAGATTTCCATGATGCTTCTCGTCTTTGGCGGTAGAAAAGAAAAAAAAGAAAGTAAAACGCCAGTCAGCTTCTTCCTTCAACTTATGTTTAGCTATACTTATATTTATATTTTGTGCAAAAAATTTTGACATCTACTCGATCTGCTATCGAAGACATTTTTTACATTTGGTTTTTTGTTGATTTTGTGAAATATTTATTTTTATTTCGTTTGAGATCAATGTCTCTTTTAAAAGCCACATGCACTTCTTTATTGCGACCGTGTGCTTAAAAAGGTAACATTCATTTTTTTCTTTGAAGCTTGAGATGATCTTCACTTCATACTTTCCCAACGTTTTTCAGATTAACTACTACTATAACTTGAAAGCAATACCTCGTTTTTCATACATTGCGTTAAGAAACGAACATTGTTTCATCGTCTATGAAAGAAATTTTTCAAGTCTAGCGCGCTTCTTTTTGCAAATTGTCTGCAAGCACAAGAATCTATGAACCTTTCTTACAAAAACCTTGTAAGCTTTCTTATGTACAAACATACTTGTTTCGGAAAAATTGTGGTCATATTGAGTGAGCTATTGGACTAGGAGTAGCAATGTGTCATCCACAGTCTGCCTCAAAGACCAATACTTTGTTTCTCTCCTCTTTATCCTAACATCATTAAGTCGAATACCAAACTCCAATCTCTATAAGCAGATAGCTCTATCATGCAATTGCTTTCTCGGAAATTTGGTTAAAGCAAGATATTCGTAGTAGGGAAATACAAGATCAGCCAGAAACGGAATGGTTGTTGAATTTCAAGCGAAAAAGGCTACTAATAACCAATATAGCGAAAGAAGATACGTTATAGTGAGACGCATTTGAGGACGAGCTTAAAACTTGATCCGGAATGCAGCAGAATCGATCTATAAATCTGTCGGCAATTAGAAAAAAATTTTTCAATATTTTAGTTTAGAATTTTAAGTCAACCAAGAAATGCCGTAGCTGGGTCTTGGGAGGTAATACATTGCATTGCATTTTTCATCCAGGTGTGATTTAGGGGAAATAGACTGAAAAATCGAATCCTCTCTCGGGTGAAGTTACTACTTAAAATAACTAAAAACTTTCGCCGCTTAAAACTGTTGTCGCCTTTTTGTCAAAACTACATTTTTCGAGCCGGCCGCACCTTCATTGCCTCCAATAGCTCCACTATTTCTTTAAAGGATTTCGAAGGGGACAACAACAAAACAAGTTTTTAATTAAAATCGAAGGAATTTTTTTTTTCTGCAACAATTCTATGTATTTTAGACTTTGAACAATGTTACAAAATTTTTTTTCCAATTTTATTCTACAAATGAAAAAACAGTAGTTTGTCAAAATATTCTCCTCTATTATTATCTATGCACTTCCGCTTACGTTCGGGCCGTTTGTCATAACATGTTTTAAATTTCTCCAAAACACGCCTTTGAACGCATGCAAGACTTATTCTACCGTCGAAAATCCGACGCCCACGCAATTTTTTTTAGATTCGGAAGCAAGAAGAAGGAATTTGGTGCCAATCTAGTAGTGTACACACAGGATGGCTCATTAATCCGTTTGTTTGAGTGTTTAAGCAGCCGGCTAAGGAGGATGTGTTAGATATCTTGATGAAGAATGACTTGACGGCGCTTGTTTGTTTGCTTTGTTTGAACAAAGCCTTTCGCCAAAAAAATGGTTGGAAGCGATTCAGAATTAATCGGTTTACGTTAGGCAATAGGCATTGACGTTGCGCGACCAGTTTTGAGACTAATTTTTATCAAAATGCTTTGAGCGAGAACGTTTGTTATCCAACTTTTGTTGTGTTTGGTTCATCTTGAAATAGCCCTACGATCGACTGCTTATATACGTATTTTGAAGCCAAACCATCTAAGCCAACATGATTTCATATACATTAGCGGAAGTGAAGGAATACGTAAGGCTGCCTCAACCTCACAATACGGCTCATGCCAATGTTTTCCGGCATTAAGCATGATTCTCATAATATTCACCGGCTAGTGATCAGCGGCCATAATTGAACTCGTTAAACCAGTGTTTCACAATGACAAAGAATGGGATTTAATTAATCCCCAAAAGTGAAAGCAAGTTAATCGATGCAAGAAGTCGTGACAATCTATGCCAACAGACATCACACAATAATGTTTTACGGCATTAATTTCATCCACACCATATATCGCCTAAGAAGGTTGCAGTCAAAAATGTCAAACTTTCCAGTGAAAATCTCGGATGGTACCTAAGTCGTTAAAGCTCACAATATAAAAAGCACCGTACGTATACGCTTTATTATTGAATCTTGCAATTGCAAGACGAAATAAATCTAAAAAAATTGTTTTCTTCTGCAAAGTGATTGCTGCGTCGCGTGTTCTCTTGAAACAAATAAAAAAATTTTCTCAACAAATTTACAAAAAATTCGTTCGAATTCATTGATACATCGGGATGAAAATGACCAACGCAGTCCTGTGCTCACAAGGAAACATCACTGTCCCTGAAATAAAAACCAGAAAAACAAAGGATTGAATGTAATCAACAGACATTATGCAATATGTGCTAAATTATTTAATCTAACCAAGATTGCTCCACAGTTTAATGTTTACTTGATTGACGTAAATCGAAAATATTGTTATATTTTTAAAAAATTTTGTTCCTAATTCTGACATGAAAAAATTTCGGCGACAATGAAGGAAGAAATTTTTGCATAGTTATGAAATTCTCATTTTTCCAATATATGTGAAACACCCACTTGCTGCAAATTTGCGAACACATACACACACAAACACACAAGCATACATGCAAGCGTTAATTACCAAGCAAAAGTGTTTTTGCTTGGGTTTATTGAAAGAAACTTCCAAGCAGTTTAAGCTGCGAATATATATACTTCACACTTGGTACGAGATTTGGTGTAACAAATGCTCGTTTAATGCGAAGCACATTGATGTACATAACAAAATAAGTAGTGATGGAAGATCAAAAAACAAATTATATTCACTTTAGATTATTTTATTGCTCTTGTAAAGAAATGTAAATGACAGCCTTATATATCTAACCATAAGTACGTATGCAATCATCCAGCAATGCAATGCTGCTAGCAGTTGCTGCATCTATTACTGCTGCGAAATAAAGAAAACATACTGAATATATATATATATATATATATATATTCTATATATCTATATAAATGTGTGTATTTATATGAAACCATTTGTTCGTTCGTTCGTTCGTTCGTTCGTTCATTCATTCATTCATTCATTCATTCATTCATTCATTTGTCTGAAAACCAAAAACATATGTAATTGTTATTGTAGATAGTCGAAAAAAAAATAAATAAATAAAAATCAATGTATGTATATATGTTTGAATATTTTTTGTATACCTACTGCCGGGAGATAAGGATATAATAGATCTGTCATTTCATTTGCAACAGCAAAAGATTCGCTTTAGATAGCAGGCATAAAATTCTGCACAGACTTTGCTGTTTTCTTCCTTCTTCTTCCCCCCTTTTCTGGTGTGGGGAAGGCTCACACGCTCACAAAAACTCTGATAATAATCTAAAATACATAGTTTGCCTAGTTTACATAATAGTTTATAGTACATAAATTTGAAAATAAGTATGTTATGCTAGCAAATATTGTTACGGTTGCTGTAGAAATACAAAAAAGAAGCAGAAGAAAAGCGTAAAAAATTAAAACTTTAAAACTTTATTGTCTATAACTTTGAATATGTGAATATACGTAGATATCAATTTAAAACTTGACAAAAATATTTACTAAGACCGTCTAAGAGCGCTGTATTAAAAAGGAAATCGATCATATTGGCCAAGCACGCCTAACAGATTTGTTACATGAACATTTATAACGAAAACAGTGTAAGTCTTGATTTCGAAGCTTTTATCTACATTTCATGTGAAAGGAATTCTTAAACAATAAATTTAATTGGATGAAAATCTCGTAAATGTCTTGGACCTAATTGTAAGATAATTAGATCATTTGAGAAACCAATGTTTTATCGATTTGCTTGCGATAGCGGGCACCCAAGATTCGCCACAAGTGCAGTAAAGCTTTTCTTCTTAATCGTTATACATATAATAAAAATTCTATACATAAAAATCATGTGTGCATGTATATATAAATATATACACATACACACATAAATGCATATATATGTATGTATATATATAACCAAAATCAGCCAAGTTAATCAATTGTAGTTGTTGTTATTGTTGTTGTTATTGTTGTTGTTGTTGCTTATTGCTCAGCTCATAAACGTCAAAATAAAAGGCACGTGACTAATGTGGTTTTTTACAGAAGTTTTACTCAAATATCTGTCTATCTTAACTGCTAATTTTTTAACTTAACACATGCACACGAGAAGAAGCACAAACACATAAGAATGCATGTGTGTGTACCTTTTTACGTAGACAGATGTTCACAGATATATCATAAAAGTACTTACATATGTTTTATAATTTTATTTAAGAATTTGCTGAGTAGGTTTAGTTTTTTTTTTTTTTCCTTTTTTTAATGTTTTACGCTTTGATTTGCAGTTATACAACCCACTCAAGTGTAGTGGGAGAAGTCGACAAGAAATACTGGAACAATTTGAAAAGATCGCTTAAAACGATGTTATATATGATAAGTTAGAAAATATTATTGACTCTTAACCAGAGTTGATTGTAACAAACTTCGTAACCCACATGACATACAATTGTCGCAGGTGGGCAAAGAAGTAATTTCGGTTGTCTTTTGATTTGTTTAAAATGAAATGAAGTGCTTTTCTTTGTGCTTAGTATAAAGACTTTAACTATTCCCACTCACCTTTTGGTATCCTTTTGTCACTTTTTTAGTTTCGCTTCACGAGTTTTTAGGTCTCTTATCAATAATAAAAGTTTCGATGTTATAAATTTGGATATAAATGAACAAGCGTAAGGCCTCGATCGGAATTTGTTGACAAGATTGTTTTACGTTATTTTGCACTACGTACGTATACGTGGACAGACCATGCTCATATTATAACCTCAAATTGTTAATCGAACAAGGGCTTCAATTTTCTGCGTGCCATCTGCATTTTGCGACTGCGACGACTCAAAAAAATTGCTCATGATATTAGTGGATCTTCCTCCAAATAGATATACAGCAACACATTTGCTTCAAAATAGTAAAGTGAGTGCGTCTCAGAAAACTATTCGGCTAACACATTCGCTGCATTGTTTCATTAAAAACCACTGTATGTTGCTTTTTTATGTTCAATTTTTAAAATCAAGAACGAGTTCCCTAAATCTAGTGTCAAAGACGAGCAAAAAACTTTTTTCATATCAATTTCATATGTAGATTTTCTTCACCTTTGAACCAAAATCGCTTAACCGAATTACCGAATAATATTACGAAAGGTAAACAGCTTTTCGTCGCATAATAATTATTAGCTTCGCGAAGGAATTAAACTCATATTGACATCGCAAATACTAATTTGTTTTATTAAATTAAAGTGAATCTCCTCAAAGTGATACGTAGACTAAATTACACCAGTGCTTAGTCGAAAGTGCTTATTCGTATAATAACCGCACGCAGTATAGTAGATTTGGCAAATGTCCAACGCATAATATGGAAATAGTAAGTTGCAGGCATCTGAGACCATATAAATTCTATTGAGAAATATCGCCTTGGCCGTTCCTTTCTGTCACAAGCGCAAAAAGTCATGAGTTTGTCCAGGAGATCCAATCATATGAACACCGAAAATGTTGAATATTCACAACCTTAACGTTTTTGCTGTGCATGTGACGGGATAAGCAGGATGTTACGAGCTCCTTAATCCGATTAGAACTGTTATTGCAGATGTCTATTGACATCAATTGAACAAATTCAACCTTGTGTTGTCCCAAAAAAGACGGGCACTTTTTGCAATTGTTGTCAGGGAAGTTCTGCCACACGCAGCGTACTCACCAGACAAGGCGTCATCGTTTTGCCAACCCAATATTTATAAACATGAAATATATTAGTGCTTTGTAGAACAACTTCATCACTTTTAGTTAAGCATTATTTAAGTCAGAGGGAGGTCGCCTCCTAGGGTCAATCATGTGAAATAGTTGCTGCTGGGTGTTGGATTTAATCGTTCTTTTGTATTCTGATTTTTGAAAAGACTAAATTCCAAAGCGTGGCGATCGATTGTGCCAAACTTCATGGAAAATCTTTATAAATGCAATAATTTAATAAATAATATAAATTTATATTTAGCCAAAATCTACAAATTGATAATTAAGAAATGGAAAAGAAAGAAAAAATATCTCTTTTTCCTCTTTAAATGAAAAACAAAAAAAAAATATTTATGGTAGTGATTTAATGTTTAACTACAGTTAAAGCTTTTAGTTGAAATGATTAACCAAAAACTGGGAGGCTATTAACACTGCCATGGAACAAAACAAATGGAAATCGTTTTATTTATGATTTCATTTCATAATGCATTAAGGCAAGGAAGTTAGAGGGTTGGGAGGGAGGGTAAAATGTTAACAAAAAAAAGAAAAAAGTGGAAAATAACAAAACACATCAAAAGGCACCTGCAGGTGTAAATGCAAGTAAATCATTGGGGCGGGCAGAAGAGGAGGTAAAGAGGTAAAGGAAAGGAGAGAATGGTTGCTAAGACTTTTGTTCAAGTAATTATGATTTCTTTACTTTTTTTTTTCTTGCCGTTTCTTGAATTCACCAGCATCGAGTATGTTGGTGGTGGTGGTATGCAATGCAAAAAAAAAATAAAAAAATAGTTTCAAATATTTAAACAAATTTATCTTAACACAAAAAAAAGTTATAAAAAACCCAAATAAAATAAAAAAAAAAAAAAAGAAAAGAAATCCTAAATGAGTTTAAAACGGAAAATTTATACACGTATGCATACATGCATACATGTATACATGCATACATGCATGCATGCATGCATTCATACTTCTAGTTCAGCATGAACGTCAAAAATTCATTTTAGTTAAAGAAAAGAAAAGCCAGTACATTACAACAATAACGACAGCTGTATGATTTGGCAGCTCGCATAAATGGATGAAATGTAATGGTTATCGTAGTTGTTATTCCATATAACATGTACATACATATACATCCACACATATACTGCGCAAGTTAACGGTACGGTTGAGTGTTAAGTTAAAAATATTCATTCAATGTTATCAGTTAAATGAATGGAGTGATTGTAAGCATTATGGACGTACGAAGCGGATGTTATAGTGCGCTGAAGCTAAGCTATATAATGCATACACAGACATACATATACATATGTATGCATATGTACGGGTAAATAATGCAAGATGGATAATATTTAGTCCAAGTGAATGTTGGCAACAAGTTTTTAAGATGAATTTTTCAAAAGTCCTCTATTTTCTCTAATAAACTTACGAGACCAGCAAGAAGAGCACCACTAAAGATCTGATCACAATCCTGCAAATAACGAGCATAGTCGACTGGTTAATTGTCTGGCTGGCCATCACTATGGGCCAAGAGAGAAAGGTTGCTTTTGTATCGCAACCAGTCAATATTGATGTGCCTGGGTGATGATGTTAATGCTAGCAAGTCGCCAAAGCAGTAAAGTCTAACCACAGGAAGGTGGACGTATTTCAAAACAGAGCACCAGCAGACTCCAGCTCTTGAACACTTGCAAGCACAAGTACGCCTCTCTTTTGCAACTCTTTAAATCGACATCAACTAAAACAACAACAAAATAACACAAATAATCATATATATCGTCGTTATATCAATTGCAGCTGCGCTTTAATGCAGCAATTGCAACCGCATAGTAGTGGCTAACGATACGCAAGGTATTAAGGCAATTGTGGCATCTGCATTAGTTCACTACCATCACCACACATATATATAGACTTTGAAAAAAAAAAAAAGACTGATTTCGTTGCACCTAGTATTGCATACAGTAGCTCTTCTGCAATTGGAGCACTTTCACTTTACTCCATGGAATTCCATTATTTTTGCTGTGCTTTTTTTTTTTTTTTATATGCCGCTGCTCTTGTGGTCTTCAAACAAAACTGCATTAAACTGCATTAGAAAACGATGTTTGTTGTTTGATTACCAATGATTTTTTTTTTTTTTCTTTTTTAAAATTTCGCAAATTTTTTATCGCCCTCATCAACACCATCATTACGGACATTGTCAATATTTTTAATCTCGTAGCAAACACACAAAAATTTGGTCTTTGACTGCTGACGTTTCATGAAAATGGAGAAAGACTAGGAAGAAAGCTGTGTTTATGATTAATCACATACATTCCAATCCCGTCAAATAAATGATAAAATTTACGGCGCAAAAGCATGAATTTTTTGGTTTTTTTCTACTACAAAACGTCCTTGACGGAAATGTTAATAAAACTTGCTGTTGACATCATTGAAATTATTAAAGCAAATTTTAAAAATTGTTGGCGGTTATGTCAGTATCGTTTTGCAAATTTTAGTTCTACTTTTCAATGCTATTTTCTTTAATTAACTGCGATAGCCAGCCAATATCTACTTGGGATTTTTTATGCCGAGTTTTTTTCATGTGTGTGCTATGGAAAGCAGAATACAAAACCGATTGCCGATTGGGAATGGTACAAACACATACAACGGGAATAACAAAATTGCATTCAAAGCTATATAATCGTCGTTGCTCCTCAAAACTTCTTGGCGGTAACTATAAAAGCGCTTAAGATCTAAAAGAACTAATGTACGCATAAGAATGACGGCCTCTATGCGAATACATGGCTCACATCTTGATGTTGACAGTTTTAACTGCACTCTGATCCGACAAATGAATGGAAAGGGGATAAGTAGATCAATATCAGAATAGAATCTACCAACAGACAAACGGAGAGGCGGGGTGGAATATCTAGACGTGACTCAATCTGCGCTGAATCGTTCAAGGTCATGCAAACTAAAAGATTGCAAAACAATGCACAAGATGGAAATGCATGTCGAACTAATTTGCGCGAACCTTTTACACCTATGTAAAGATGTAAAGAAAACAATAGAATAATTTGTACACATAAAACGAGAAGATGATACACGAAACAACATGAAAAATGAAGTGAATGCAACCTTATAACTTGGGACCTAGAAATACGCTCTAGACGAAAAAGATCAAAGCAAAAACAAGTCAAACGATTATAGTGAGCCACGGCCCCGCATTAAATACCCCGCTCTGTCCCATAGGTATTCATATAACGACCTTACAAAATGAAGGGTGATATGGCAAGAGGTCGATTCGAACCAATTGCAATAGCGTTCGTCCTTGGGTGAAAACATGTCAGTTGAATAAAATAAGTGAAACCAAAACAGAGAAGCTTAGATCGCTTCCGAAAGACTTTTGGTATAAGAAAATCTCTCTCAATTCCTTCGGGATGTTGCATACAATCGCACAAAGTTAACACATCCTTGCATAACAATTGGTGCGGAGTATAAAAACTTAGCGTTTTATTTGGGTTGAATGCTTGTAATCGATCATATCTCATATCGTATATATTTCTTATATTTTAAATCGCATTTTTAACTAAATTAAAATTATCGGTCACTTAGTCATTACCGGGATAGTGAGAGCGCACGAAAGATAGAAAGACGAACATTGCTAAATCAATTTCTCTATTGACGTTGATCAAGAGTATTCACACTTTTTATATAATTCCCGATCGAACAGATAGTTCTCGGCATTGTAAACACTTGATGAATGCAATACATCATCTTGGACGGGTATAATAGAAATATAAATATTCTGGAATTAGCAAGAAATTCCAAGTTAGAATCGCCTACCCATCTTAAGGTAAATTGCGCAGTTGGCACAGGTCTCTTTGCGAAGAGCCTTTGAGTTAGATAGACAGACGTCCACGTTGCCCACAGTTCTGAGAATTGTTGAGGTTGGTACTATTCCCTGGCGTGCGCTGATTATCGCTTCTATTTAAAATGTTGTCACTGGGCACCTTAAGCTTATACTCTCTAGACAGGTGCCTTCGTTAAACTGCAAACGATAATTCATCCAAAGGTCATAAGCTACTTAAACTTAAAACATAACCTTCTCTTAACTGATTTTTTCTAACCAAGTTTGAACGCGAAGGCATTTCTTCATTTTGAGAAAAAAACATGATGAACATACATGAGCGGTAATGCCCATACTCATGTAATATAAGATTCAGGCCATGGAAAATGAAAGCACAATATTTGAAGCAATTTTTTAATCTTCTGTGATCCGGCCAAGTTTATTCGCTGTGTCGTGGTGAGGAGACTCGCCATAAAACTAATTTTTCATTAATGTAGTAAACTTGTTCACCCCTCCAAAGCGAAATGGAATCGATTATAGGAAAATTTGACACAAAATTTTCCAATAAATTTAACGCTAATATCCAAATAACCAAAAAGTAAACTTGTCTTTATGAAAACCATTGGACGAGACATTGTTGATCGACGAGCTGTTAATGGACAAACGGAGCGACTAAAAATACAAAGTGATTAACCATGAAATCGTTTACATCCTTGAAACTATCAATTATTGTAATAAAAATTTTCGTGTTGTATGCATCATTCATTCACATTTGATATAAACATCATAGATTGAATCCTCAATTTTTCACTTTTACAAAAATTATGATATTGATTGCTATGGTAGTGGTAGTGGTAGTGGTAGTGGTAGTGGTAGAGTGGCGGCAAAGATGATCTCAACGTATAATAACATAAAATAATCGTGATCGGCAACATGATTATGATAATAATAATGATGATATAAATGATAATTATAATAATGATAATAGTGAGGATGATGATATTTGCGATGATGTATACTATCGCAATGTAATGAAATTGAAGACACTTTTAGAAAGAGTCAAAAACATAGAGAGTTTAGTTTTTTTTGTTGTTTATGTTAGTCATTGCGTCAGTTAATCAGTAGCGAATGTAATAAGAGTGATTTAGCGCAATTTTCACTTTATTACCGTTACTGCCAATATTAATGGCCGGTAGTGAAGTGAAATAAGGCAACAACAATAGCAATAACTACATAACAGTAACGACAGTAAAAGCAACATCAACCAGAATGCAATGTTTTACTTTTATTTTGACCTGAAAGGTGAAGGGTATACTGAAAACCAAAACACATCAACCGACAACCACATCCACTCACGGACAACCAAGCGCACATTATAGTCGAAGTATTAAAATTTATAATAAAAGTCCAAAATAATAAAAATGTTTACATACACATGGACAAGCGTGCCGTGCCGTTATACATATATAACAGAGGTGGAGAAGTGAAGTGAAAAATATATGTAGAAAAAAAAAAAAAAAAAAAAAAAAAAAGGAGAAAAATAAGAAGTGACACTATCATGGAAATGGAAATCATCTGATGTCTTATGCCACACAATAAGTGAACTCATTCGTTTGGCCGATCCATTGGTTTGGTCGAGCGGTTGTTGATTGTTTTTTCTCTTTCGGTTTTTTTTCGGTTTTTTTTTATTTCGTATACATATTTATAAAAAGAGTAGACTCCATTTGTCCGGTAATGATATTTTGAATTAGTCTTGTGGCTCTGACTGTTTGGTTGTTTGTATTTTTCTTTGCTTATTTATCAAACTGACTTTTTGATCGTTGTAAAGTTGTGCAGGTAACTTAATTTTTTTTTTTTGGATTTTTTTTTTTTTTCCTTTTGACATAGCACTACGTAATCAAAAACACACACTTGTGCAATAGTTTCTACAAAAATTTGTGCCATAGTGTACGGTATTAGTTGTATTTGCTTTGAAAATCCGAAATATCCCCAAAAAGGAAAGCAGATCACAGTACAACTTGCAGATCATATGTGGTAGCGATTGCGCTTAGGCATATATCTTGTATAAATGTGTATAAATTTGTGTGTGTATGTGAATTCATGTGTGTTTGTATTTACATTCATATAGATACTTTAAAAACATAAATAGAAAGAGAGCGTGTGTTCGCCCGCAGTCGTTATGGTTACAAACACAACACTTTGCGGTGACAAATGTATGCATATTTGTTTTTTGCTGCAGTTTTGCTATGCTTTGTTATAGTTTGCAGGCATTTCGCGCGCATTGCACTCCTTTCTTTCTTTCTTTCTTGCTTTCTTTCTTTCTTTCTTTCTTTCTTTTACCATAAAATGCTGCGGTACGATCAAGAGAGTAAAAGTTGAAATTACCTTCACGTCATGTTAAACAAACAAGCATAGCATAAAATCATTTTAATACAATTTTTCTTATTGTTTTGTATTTTGCTACCAAACTACTCGCATTTAAGCAGAGACGAACCGTCAACCAACTATATCAAGCCGTTAGTCCGTCAGTCAGTCAGTCAGTCAGTCAGTCAGTCAGTCAACCAGCCAACCAGCCAGCCTATTACATCTGCATCTTCCCTAGACGTCATCATGATGATGTTGCTAATCATAATTATAATGTTTTGTTGATGACAACAGCGGCAATTAACGACCGCTGAGTGTGATTGTAATTGAAACAGTTAACCGTAAGGCATACAAGCAAATAAAAAACAAGATGTCTTTTTTTCGAAATTTACTTTTTCCTCAATTTAAAAAGTGATTTAATAAATTTACTTTAACCACTGTAGATAACGTCCGGCAATAAATGCTCTTGTAATATATTCGGCACACATACGAACGCATACATACAATCTACAAAAAAAAAAAAAAAAATTGTATTGAGTGTTCAGGCGGCCAAAATTCATATATTAATTTCATGATCATACCATTAGTATTTCTCTTATTAAGCTCATTATTTTTTTTTTTTTTTTGTTATTTTTTTTATTTTTTGTAAATGACCTGATATGCGAAAAGTGAGCATTTACCAAAAAATCACTTAATTGCAAATCAGTGCATGTGCAGTGAACTAGCAGCTATTTCTCTGACACATCGCAACCAAAAAAGGGACCGCATTAAAATGTTTTCAATTATCGATTTAAAAGTTAGCGAAGACTTTTTCCTTTCTATTTTTTTCTTTTCTTGTTTTTTTTTTTGTTCGCGTAACATTTTCTTTTTCCTTCATCTCTGACACAACAATTAATTTTTGAAGAGCATTTTGTGTTGTTTTTTTGAGTGTAGTTGGTTGGTAGTATATGTAACCATAAGAAATATGTTGCTATATAAGAAAACAAAAAGCGTTAGGATGTGTGGAGCGTCTCTGCACAGGTATTTGCATAAGGCATGGGAAGTAATGCAAAAAACTTGTGAATTTGCTTAACTCAATAATTTTTCAACTAAAATATATAACAGATTTTTGCCCTTTGCTATACTTGTATAGAAAGGTGAAGTTACAAACTCAAATTCTGGAAAAAAGACAACTAAAATTTCACGGTTGCGAAAATCCTGCAAACGCTCTTTAAACGAAGGATTGATTGAATTATGTAACATTTGCGCACAGTATCTGCGAACGGGAAACATATAAAATAACTATGACTACAGAGAGCAAGAAAGAGTGCAAAGGAAGTAATCCAAATAGCATTCCGAAAATGCCAACAACTCGATTAACAGCTCAATGGTTCAAATCCCAAGCGCGCTAGAGTTTTCGATCCAGCCAATAGCCTTGCATGCATGTCCTTTAAGACTTAGTCTTAGAATTTATTTCTCCGGTAAAATTTATAATAATTTACGATAATATAAACTTCTATGGCCGGATTTTTTATTCCCACAACAAAAAGATTAAAAAAGAAGATCGAAAAGTAAATTTTCATACTCTGTAATAGCGGGCGGGGGTGTTTGTTCTTTTTTTCATTTTTACAGAATGCATCTCAACATTCTTACTGTCTGTGTATGTGTTGTAGTTTATTGTTAGTAACGAGCAAAAGCAGAGCAGAAATGTTATGAGTTGGTTTTTCTTTGTAGGCGAATTGATTCACTTTCAATACCAAACTGCGTGCAAAAACTTCCAATGCCGAATTTGAGACCGACAACTTAATTTCTGCGGTCAAAAGAGTGTTTACGCAGTAGTTGTTGCGCAGACGGATACACAGACACGTTGATGGTTCAGTCAATTCAGAATTTCACACTTATCATGAATGTACACATTTTATATACTTCAGAGGCCTTCTGAAGCTTGCTTGCAATCATTTTGAGCAAATGATTATACGCCCATATTTCGGTATTGGGTATAAGAAAGGACATGTTACGTACCAACTGTCTGCGAAAACTTATTTTCTATTTACTTTTCCATTAAACTATATTTTTGGCATAGTTATAATGTATTACCAAGAACATTAATTAACGCCATTTTAAGGTCTGGTGTAACACGAAAAAGCTTTACGATTAGTAAAAAGATATAGTTGATCATAACGTTTTTACTAATTATTTGATGAAATCTTTCGCTATTTTCGCTTGGCTTTCATACAATGACTATTGACCTCTTCTGCTTAGCTTTTATAGAATTACTAATCACAAGGTTTGCCTAGTGAAAAAAACGCTATACATCTAACAACAAATAAAGCATAACCTGTATGAAGATCGCAAATCATAATCGACTAAATTCCAGATTTCTGATGAGTACATAGCGAAAAAAATCTTATTTGATGGAGGGAGTAAAAGCAAGTTCCAAACACGATTGCCAAATAATCAGCCAAAATTCCAATACAACGTAAGCAACAACTTAAACTCCTGCAAGCATGTATTAACCAATTTGACATCATGGAGAAGCCTTGCTGCTTTGATGTGGCTTCATTTGGTCAATCTAGAGTTATATAATAAACAACCTGAGTAAAGAGGAGGAGCCCGCAAGATGTCGGAAACAAATTGTTTTATATTGAATATATCCCGATTAGATCCTTTTACCAGTAAACAATGGGAACCAATACCTAAAAATGTATTTATTATTTTATTAAACCAACAATATTTTATATAAATATATTACTATATTAAAGTTATTAACAAAGTATAGATTTAAAGGCTTCTGGATAACTTAGTTCATACATGCATATGCTCGCCTGAATTGCGGGATCTACCGCACTTGAGATTTGAACTCGAGAGCATTGAGTTGCTGGTCGCAATCCTTTGCCTGCTCGGCCACTTATGCGAATTATCAAAAAAATTATAATGAATACAAGTGATATTGAATCCGCGGACCACTGCATGTCGGCAAAAAATTCGTATTGTCTTCTCAAGGGCAGCATTAGCTTCTTAAAACCTGTACACAGGTCATCTTGACTCTTGATTATTAATATTAAATCTTTCATTATTACATTATCGAACACAATGGTGGAGATCAGACTACTAATGAGATTTTGAGAAAATCCTTGTTTTACGGCAGCAAATAACTGAACTCAGGCTAGGAAGCATGACTTGGCTTAGTAATTCAAGAATTACTACGTATTGCCATGACTAGCGAAAACTTGAATTTGACATAAGACTACGCAGAGAATACAATTCTTTGATTCTTGCAAGACCGCAAGAACCGCGTTGAAAGATGGAAGAAGTGGAACAGAGCCACGATCGCTATGCAATTTGCGACGACGCATTTGGAAAAAGGACGCGGTTGTGGACTGAAATAAACTAGCCGGGAGAGTGTTATTTAGTAGTCTTCGGGACGTCGTGGGCAATATTTTAAAAATAATAAAAATAAATTTCCAGTGTCAAGCTTATCTTATGGAATGGTTAAGTTGCATTTCGTTTTATCATCATAACTGCAACTTTATAGGCAAAAATTAAAAGAAGAAACAAACAAAAAATAAAATATATTGAGAAAACTACTATCTAGACAATTTTGTACGCCTTGTGTTATGCCTAACCCTTCTTAAAAAACCCATGAAAGATATTACATGAATATTGGTACGTTCGTACAAGCCTGGGTTTGCTTACTTTTTTTACATTTCGTCTCTTGAATTAAGGGTAAAATGTAAAACAAAAAAAAAAAAAAAAAAAAAAAAAAAACTTTGTTTTGTAAATGATTGTCAAAGCCCGAAACTGGTCTTTTTCACAATTGAAATTAAATTAAATGCAGGCCTTTTTCCAAGTAAAATACCCAAATGAAAAACAATACCACACCCGCCAACAACAACAACAACAGCAAAAATATTAATAGAAACAAAAAAAAAAAAAAATACCATTGCAATCGCTGACCGAAAACAGTTAAGTTATCCTTAAAATAATACGTAAAGACAACTTTCATTGAATTGATCACATAACTCCCCATGCGGAAATCTATTGCACAAAACAAGCAAGCGAACATAGAGCGCTCGCATAAAGAGCGCTGTACATACGTACAGACAGCAACAACATCACTGTCATCATCATCTTTTGAAAACATTGTCATCAAAAAGTGTAACAACGAAACGACGACGGCTTTGCCATATAAAACGCAATAAGCGCAATAGCATCAGTAACCAGTAAACGACCATCCACTTAAACCAAAGCACAATACTACATAGTATATAACAAGCACACACACCAAAAATAATATGAATTCAATACGGCTTAAATAAACGGCTGATGCTGATGCGATGCTATGCTATGCGATGGATGGATGCATAATCAACCGCAACACAATGAAAAACGAGAGTAAAACACAAAGAAAATTGAAGCAAAAAAAAACTGAACACATTCCGTGCACTGAAATGGAAAATTAAACCTTGTTGAATGGTTACATCAGAAAAATAACAACAACAACAACAACAAGAACAACAATAACACCAGCAGCAACGGTAAACGAGAGCAACAACATTAACACAAGCAGCATCTGCATTACCATAGTTGGCGACATACAGCCACACATGCAAGCATGCATGTGCATGTGCATGTGCATGTGCTTATGCTGCCTATAATGCTGACTGTGGCGAAGTGAAAAGACCAGGATCAAATGGGCAGCATTAAACATTCAGAGCGCATTATTTCTTCTACCTACACACAAGTGGACGAATAAACCAATAGACAGACAAGCAGCGCAATAGCGTACAGACAGAGACGACAGACAAACTAGATCAAAGCATTAGAGCTTGGATGGCGAGCGCATACATAAGCTGGTGAGATGGTTTTAGCTTTAAATGAAATCAAATAGATCCAAAATAAGAAAAGCAGAAGACGCACGTAGTGTGGAATAATAACTAAAGCTATTCCATAGCATCCAACACCATCAACTAACCAGCAGCTGTTCGTTCGGTCGTTGGTTCATTTGCTCGACTATCGATTATCAGCGCAATATATCTAAGTGTAATATAACGGTTGTGTTCGTAAATACGTATATAGTGGACAACAACAAGTGTTGCAACTGTTACTATTACTGCAATTGTTGCATGGATGATGTTTTTTTCTCCATCGTTTCTTTTTTTCTTTTTCATCATTGCAGTCATCATAGTTGCTGCAAATGGTTGTTGTTATTGT
>NW_023998416.1:32338120-32373930 GCF_014805625.2 Glossina fuscipes | reverse complement strand
TTATTATTATTATTAGTATTGCTGTTGTGGTTGTTTATAAAAAGTGAGAGTGACATCGGAAATTGTTTCAATTTTCACAAAATGCAAACAAAGAAAAAGCAAACAAGCTTGTTGCTGCTGCTGCTGCTGCTGCTTCTGCTGCTTCTGCTGCTGTCGCTACTGGGGCTAGAT
Source organism: Glossina fuscipes (assembly GCF_014805625.2). NCBI lineage: Eukaryota > Metazoa > Arthropoda > Insecta > Diptera > Glossinidae > Glossina > Glossina fuscipes. The sequence continues at coordinate 32,373,759 of NW_023998416.1, read as the reverse complement.
TGCAATGAATGAACGAATGTCGAAAACTGTAACAGCCACTATTTTTTTCTTATGTTGTTGCTTTTATTTTTAATTTTTTTTTTGTTTTTTTTCTTAGACCGCATTATAACTAACCATAGCCGTTAACTGACCAAAGCTAGTCAGTCATTCTGCTTACAATGATAGCCAGCTAGTTAGCCAGCCAGCAGGCCAGATATTGACTGTCTAAATATATATATATATATATATATATGCATCTATGTATATATATATACATACATATAAATACATACATATCGGCAATTCTTTACGCGGACAACTAAAGAAAATTTTAACTTTTTATGTCCCTATTTTCTTAAACAGAAACAAGTGTGAATTTCTCCCTATCTCTCTCTCTCTCTCTTTCGTATGCAAGGCAAGTAAAAACACTATAGTGTGACACGGGCCACCGTTAAATACCCTGCGTTACACTACAGTTGTCCATATATCGACTTTTCAATATAAGGCGTTACATGGGAAGTAGTCGGAAACGTGGCTCGTTGCAAAACCTTTTCAAAAGCGTTCGTCCTTGAAACAATATGTGTGATTGTACCAAATATCATCAAGATATCCAAAAATCGCGGCCTATAGGTTGAACGCAACAAAACAAGACGGTTAGGCGGACAGAAGGACAGACAAAGCGGAAAGGATTCTGAATCTGCCGGTATAATAAAAAGTTGGCCTATCTTAAGTCCTTCTAGGTGTTGCGTACATCCGCACAAACTAATTATACAGGTCTACCACAAGTAATGTGGGGTATAAAAATATGGACAAGGTTCCGAAATTCTCACCAATATAACGATAAGCATAGCTAGAAATGGTTGTCTCTGCTGAGAAGATGAGCTGCATTTTTGACCCTTTTTACTCTGCTGCTCGAACTGCATGCCACTTGCTTCGACAGCACAACTTATGATTAAGAAGGGACTGGTGCTTCTTCGACTCTCTTTCAAATATTTTCTCTTCAAAAATGTTTTTGTGCTTTTCAGTTCCTTAGTCCGACCTATTGAGCAAATCGAAAATAATTCGCATGCATTTTTAAAGGTACATTAAAAGGTTCGAATGACAGAACGTTTGTCAATGTTTCGAGAAAATTTTTTTGTTTACCTACTTTAGATGCGGTAAATTTTATCTATTCTAAAACCTTTGCTAAATATTGATCTGGCTAACAGCATCTCAATTTTTGAAGTCCACTGAAGCAAGTTAACTGATAAGCCGCTGCTAATGGAAAAACTTGCCATCCGAAATTGTGTGAAGAGCCAAGATGTCTCTTAGACTATAACGGTCAGTTTTTTCTGTTTTATATCAATTGAATTCAATGGAAAGCATAAATAGAACATTTTTAACGCCTCCGGGCTGATGATATTTTCTACAGGCCCAAATCCATCGATTTGGATCATATGTCCATACTTTCTGTAAAGCCATCGCATATGCGAAATTTTTAGTTTGTCGTTTAAAAGGGGTACAGTTTGTCAAAAACCGGGGGGAGTGATCATGTATGAAAAATTGAACTATCACTTTTGTCTTTAGCTGTTTTTGCTAACGTGATTACTCCCCACGAATCGGTTTACAGTTCTTGTTATCGCAATGTCGTACATTACAGATCATAAAAATGATACGATCACGCTTTGTACCGAGTTAGTTATTAACAAAGGAACATTTTGTTGCATTTAGAAGGGAACATTTGTGATACTCATCGGAGTAGGCATAGCAAAATAATGCAAGGAAAGCGGAAGAAAAATAAGCAAAAACAAACAAGCGAAATAAAAATTTGTAAAAAAATTGTTGATAAAATATTAAGCAAAGCTGAATAAGCAAATTATAAACGGAAGTAAGTGAAAACATATTTCCAAGTTGAACTTAGTAAAACTTGAATTCAACGGCAAAAGCATGAATCCCGTTATATGTTTAGAATACACGTGTTAAGTGGTTTCCGGGAACTCTATATTTTCAATTTTTTCATTAATTCCATATTCATTGATCCATTTTCACATTTTATGTTAACGACAGGGAGAAATATCGAAAAATTATTAATTGTATCAGACATGCGCATAACAATATTTTACTGTATCTTCCCTTTGAATACAAAGCTCGATAATTATTTTGCTTTCGAGCTAAAAGATGATATTACGCATTGCATATCGAGCAAGCATTCGTACACTATTGAGCACCATGCACGTTAACATTTGCTCCATAACGAGAAACATCAAACCAAGACGGAAAGTACATAAGGAGGACAAATGCTGATAGCAGTTAAAAAAGCACTTTGATATTGAAAAGATGGTTCAACCATTTCGCTAAAAATCTTAAAATTCAACATATTCTCAGAGAAAAGCAAAAAGTTAAGCAAGGCTAACTTGTAGATAGTGTTAAAACTAGTGCCAGTAGTGAGAGAGTCAGCCGCGGCCTCAATATCTGGCTGCAGTCAAATTACTATCTAGAAATATATGTTAAACTATGACTAAACTCGAACTAGGATCTAGTTGAGTCTCGACACTATCGTTCTGCGAGTTTATATAACTCGATTGCTGTCGAATCGAGAGAAGTGTTTCTGTCGATACGTAAACAGCAGAAGCATTTATGATATCACTAGTGTATAAATAACAATATATATGCAAATAAATGTAAAGAAGAAGAAGAAAGTAAGTAAATAGGCAACACAATAATCCAAATAAATTATTTTATAGCAGCACACGAGAGAAAAGCATCGAAAATAATTATTTACTTTTAGCAATCATTTCTGGAATTTTTAGTTATCAATTTAGATAGTCTTTATATCTATTAACAGTGTCAAACATGCGAACTTTCTAATATTTTATTTTATTTTCCCTTTAAATACGGTACTCGACAGCAACTTTATGACCGAGAAATTTTTCACCCGAAAGTAAGAAAAATGCATATTCCATCGAGTGACGGTAAACTTACCACCTAACACTCAATAGTCGAACTACATGGCGATCGAATTTGCTCGATATCAACGAGAAGCAGGCAATAGAAGCTTGATTAGGAGTGTTCCCCGCCAGAACATAGCAAAATAAGTGCTATCTGTTTTGCAGTAACGCCTATCGAGCGAGGACACAATACGCATTGTCCTCTAAGAAATTGGAAGGAATTTCTTTAGATTGCAATCAAACTACTCTTGAAATTAGATAGTAAGAGGAAAACGATAATATTCATATTTAATTCCATTCAGAAACGAATTGCCGATATAAGTACATATATATACATTTATGCCCGTGTCTTTAGGTATGCATAATATTGAAAAAGAAAAACTAAACAAAAAGTTGCCAACACTTGCTTGGAACGTAGTTGTCGTCATACAATACACCGCATACCAACCGTACCCGTCATTGTCGTAATCATTAAACTCGATCACTTTGTGTGTGTGTGTACATATATATATATATATATATATGCACACAATGTGTTTGTATGTTTGGAAAATAAACTTTCCCATCTAAACTAAATCTACGGTCATACTCACCGTTAGCCAGCACGGTGGCCAGTCAAATGGCCATCTAGCAAATGAAGCGTACTACAGAAGCGATTCAATTGCAATTTCTTCTTTTTCATCATCATCTTCGTCGGTCTGTTGCCTTCTTAAGCTGTCCCCAAGTTTTGTTATTATCGTTGCAGTCGTTTTAACTACGGTCGGTCCGGTTTTAAAATATATATATTTCAATATATATATATATATTTTTTTTGTTTTGTTTTTTTTTTTTTTAAATTTTATACTCTCCTTACAATTTTGTACACAAACGCGTAGCGGTTATTGTCACTTGCCAGACGGTGTAGAAGAAAATCCCCCACAACAACAAACGTATAATGAACATACATGCCTACACGTTTGCAATAATGTATGCATATAATATTAACAGAAAGAAAAAAAAGAAAAAAAAAAATATTAAAAACAAACAAAAAAAATATGTATTTATTTTATTAATTTTTAATTGACCTGCGTGCATGTAATACCCTCAGTTTAAATTCGGTCCAAACAAAAAAGCATTAAGATCAAGCGTATAAAACTCTACTGTAATAACAATAACAACAATTTCTAAGACTGCTATCAGAGTAGTTTAGTCACATACAAACAATTTCAATTTATACGTGTTGTGTTAATAAGCCAAAGCCATCTCTTGCTTGATGAAGTGAGCAAAATGGTCAGTTGTGTTTTTGTTGTGGCTAATGTCGAAAGAATTCATTTAACCAACACTGCAATAGCAACAATAACAACTACAACAACAAGCAATTCATATTGATTCACATAAGATTTTAATGAAAAATGGCGTTCACAAATGGCATGGGAAATTGATCATTACATATGTATTGAAGGCAAAGTATTTCTTTTTTTTCTTTTTCGTTTTACAAAATTATTATTGCTAAACATACATAAAAATTCTACGATTTAATTGATACACATGCCACAACAGTATAAGAAAAAACAAAAATTAACAACAACAATAATAATAATAATAATAATAATAACAGCAACAAAGTTATTGCTGTTATTGTCGTTGTATCTTGATGCTGGGGCTGCTACGAATGCTGCTACACCTTTGAATATTAATTAAACATTAACGATCGTTATCGCTTAAGAGTCGTTTTCATCGTCGTCGTCATATAACACGATTTGACAAATAATTTCAATTATCATACTTAGCATAAGAAAATTGTAGGAAAAATTAAGCAACAAATTATAAGAGAATTTTTTGTAATATGCATTACTTACATGTTATATATGTATATACATGCACATATACATGCACATATATATGCATACAGAACCATCCTACGTTAGAATACTTATGTTGGTTCCAAAAGTCACTAAAAACGTTTTTGCGCATTTTTAAAGATTACATAACTGCGATACCAAGTAAATTACAACGCATTGAAATACGCATCGGAAAGTTAGTAAAGCACGATTGCTTTTCAATTTTGTTTTTTTTTTTTTTTCGCTCTTCACAACTTAAGTGTATTAAAATTAACTTACAAATAGCTTTGTGAGAAGCAGCATACTTCTACATACTACATATTACTTGTAGCATAGAAAAATGAACTTCATTTGGATTCATTCTTCTCCACAGCCACTGGTCTACGTTAAAACATAATTCCCATCTTTCCGCACTTATCAAACTGAAAACTGGTATTCATAATCGAAAGAGGGATATATGCTGCATTTGCACTTCCGTCAATGAAATTCCGAGATATACCCCTGCCGAGCATAATCTATTGTTATCATAAAACGTCTATATACGCCTGATGTGAAAAGAATCCAATGGAGTGATACACGTCTATCCCTTCATGTGTAGTTTATTTTGGAACGGCGTCAGATCGCTAAAAGTGAGGCAGAAAACTAAAAAAGTGTCCGGTGGGCACCATAGATGGCAACACTGTTGACAGATCTGTAGGTTTTCTGGATACTACATACTTTCAAATGATGCTTGTCGAAAAGTTCATTACATTTCAACCAATAATTTACAAGTTACAGTTACTTTAACGACATTACTTTTTGGTTCGCTTCGGACAGCTTTCACCGATTGCTGTTTACTCAGTTGATTCAGTTGACTGTCGATTTGCCTCTGCAGTATAATCATTAACCAATATTTCATCCATAGCCACATAACGCGTGGAAAAGTCTCTTACATTTCGCCAAGCAAAGCTTTGAGTCATCGACAGGTTGTTGTTAAATGTCGGTAAACGCAGCACTCGCTTCGAACAGAGCTTTCTCATGGACAAATGTTCTTGCGAGATACTACTTTCTGATATCTTTAAGCTAAGATAGCGACTATTTCGCGCAAACCTTGCTTTTAGATTTTCCACAACATCGGTTGGGCTTAGACTTAGCGAATCACTTATAAATCTATTTTTTTGACAGACAAAAGTCGTCATAATATCTTTTAAGCCAATGCGGATTGTGAACGTATTTTCCGGCATTCAAAACTGACATCTAATCAGCGCACGAAAATCAAGTTTTCCATTGCTTTGAGAATTACAAAAGTACCGTGACTAAAACAAACTCGTAATAAGACAGTTTCTAACCGAAAATGAATTAACGGCTTCGACATGTCATCGCGTGTGTTCACCAGATATGCCCGTCAGGCTCGATCGATGGCATTAAAAAAAACGCAAGGCATATATTACGCATGTAGAGAGCAAGACGATGTCATGAAGATTTGGGTTTTATTTGAGAAACTTTTATTGCTCTTTTGAGAATTGCTCTGGACATATGGGGGATTACATATAGAAAATTAGAAATAAGTTGAATATAATTTCTCTTCTATTATGTATGAGTTTTTTAGAGGTAAGCCCGCGAAGTATTCAACAAACAAGGAAACTATATTTCCACCACTTTTACCTTAAGAAACATAAAAAGAGATGAAATTTTGATATTATATTTTTTTATATTATATTATATGGGTGTATTGTTTTCCTTCTTTGCATAGATCGTATGGAACCTGTACAAGTAATAATTTATCAGCAAGAGTCATAAAACGCCAATTTTTGCTTTGGAAAACAGGCATTCTTAACGTGTGCTATACTCTAGACATGTCCTTTGGCAGATTTAGCCCGTTTTTAATATCACGAATGTTGCTTTCCTACCATAGGACTTGTACCACTAGATCGTGGATATTCTTTTCAAGAGAAATACACTTCTAAATTCTTTCATTTACAATTATATTCCTCAAAGGTAGGATTATTCACAATTTCCTTCGGCAGTACTCTCGACTCAAAAGTTCTTGTCCGACTATCTCTGCCTTCCGTAATTATTCTATTTATATATATTGTTACGAGCATATTACTATTACCTTATTTCACGGTTTCATTTTTAAACCTTTAGCCTGCATTTCCAGTAGCCGTTTTCCTCGGCCGCCAGCTGCATGACGCGCCTGCGAATGTGCATTTGGTTTTTCCCTCTCTAGGGAGTTTGTTATTTGGGAAAATTTATTATCCGGAATGAACTGAATTTCCGTAACAAAATTATAATGTTTTTTTGGACGGCTGGACGTGCTCAGATCGATTTACAATTTGGAATTGATTAAGAATATGTATACTTTATACAGTCTCTGAAGCTTCTCTCGAAGTGTAACAAACTTTTCGACAAAATTAATTGTCGGCAATAGGTGATGATTACAAGGGATTTTTTCTTTATTAAACGGTACATGTATTAGTGTTTACAGTTCTTGAATGCTAATGGAATAACATTTGCAAAACAATGTTTTATTTTTTAGGGGCATCCGGTGCTGCACACACACATTTTGCTTTGAGACTTATTCCCACCATAAATATTTAACCGAATTTATGTTTTATTTACATGTCTTGATGATAACAATATCGTCACTTCGGCTGATATTGAGCAAAGCAGTAAAAAAAACGCGAGGCACCTTTTATTCGATTTAACTCGAATCTTTTGGTACTTATCCAACACAATGTTATTCTATTCATCCGAAAAATTAATTCAAATATAAAAGTAATTTTCCGTTAGCTTTCGTAACATTATAATCACTATAAGTTTTTCAGCCTTCAGGACGTTGAAACTCAACTCACTTTCACTAACCCTGTCTGAGTTAAGACAACAAAATTTTGCAGATTATTCGAATAAACTAATAAGCATAGGGATATGGATTGCTCGCATTGTGTGAAAGCCATCTCTTCACCAGTTCTTAGCACTTATTTAATGGGCATTTTAGCACTTTAGTATTTTCTAAGCGTTGGTTGCATCGTATTTAAGGTATTGAATGTGAAACGACTCTGAAATGCGATAAGAGTGTAGTGCATGCGTAGTGATATTAAAGGCTGCTACATGGTCCAGTATGGTCACACCTTTATGCTTCGTTTAATCTGCAAAGAGATTGTTTCTCGCGATGACGCGATACTAGTGGCAGTAATTCCTTTCTTCCATTTGTTCCAGTAGTTCGGTTTCTCAGCATTTAAACCTAATTTCATAAATCAGGCGTGCAAATGCGTGCAATTTGCTGAAAAACTTAGCTATATTACCTCGAATACAAGATAAAAGTAGAAATTTGACTACACGTTCTGCAATACCTTAGGCCATGTAATAGGTATAACTTTATCGGTAAGCATAAATTACTAAAGCGATCTAGCCGTGGAGCCATCTAGTCATTTACGGCTAAAGCCCCTAAGACGATGTACCTACCAATTACAAAAATGTTGCATATCCATCTTGCCCCGTCTTCCCTTTGCTTTTGCTTGTTTTGATCGTAAAATTCATGAAAGAGTGTTTGAAAACGCTATCCTCGCTTAGTGGATTATGCATCGGCTTTGCTTACCAGTATGGCGATTTGTGACGTTGTGTAATAACGAAGAGTTTAAGAGTTCTTTAAAATCAATCCTTAGTCTTACATTTTAGAAATCATTTCTAGCAGTTATGTTAAAAGTATCTCTTGAGCTGTTTTTAATTTTATCAACCGCCGAGTGTAAAGTACATGCGAAGCGGAGTAGGGCACGAAATAATTTTTACCATTTAAACAAGCAGACGACCTTACAAAGAGTTGAACGCTATCTAAATTTTTGTCATTATCATACATGAAGAACAAAGTACAACAAAAATTTATGATTGCATAAGATCATCACTGGAAAAACGACAATTGAAGTAAAAGAACAAAAAAAAAAAGAAAAATAAATCGTATTCGAACAAAAATTCTATTGTTTAAAAAAGCCTTAAACGAAAACGTTTACTTAAGTTAAAGAAAGAAGCATACTCTTAACAGAGATTATTTAAGGCAAATAATAATACATAATGACGACAATAAAAACAACAAGCTGCTGTAATAAGTCCGTAAGGTCTTAGCAGAGTCTTAAATACTTAATCAACTGAGAATGAGGCTTACTTCAGTAACTGAAACAAACGCAATCGCATTCGCACCCATACAAAAGGCAAAACAAAACGTATTCAGTTCTAATTACATATAGTATGAGATCAAATTAATGACCTCCAACTTGGCGAGGTATACACGTTCATGTGGATAAAATATAATGGAGAAACAAAAACAACCCGCTGTTACTTATAAATGCAATTAATAAATCTTCCTCCGAGAGACGTTGTCAACGCTTGATTGCGAAAACGCCATCATTTGAATTTGCGCACGCGAGTCGCTCACCGACTAAACGACTCTACAAACTGGGCGCTTATATATAATAACTAATAAATAAATTTTTGTGTAGACTTAACATTCACGGGTCATACATGCACTCATTCCTCTCTACGGTACCGATAATGTAGGAAATAAATTTTTAAGCTTTAAGTTTCTATCGTTTCGTTAATTTTACTCGTTTTTGCACTTATTTATTGTAATAGAAGTAGTAATTCATTTGAAGCAAATCTTCTGACAATCTTACATACATACACTTTTTTTCTCATTATTTAAGAAGAGTAACACTGCAAGTTTATGAATATGCAATAGAAGCTAAAGCATTCCTTTATATAACTTGCACTCAAAAAGCAAGACGAACTACATAATAATAATAACAATAATAACATTCTTTCAAACCCAAATACTGTCATCACCTTCGTCCTAGTTTTTTTTTTAGTTTATCACATTTTCTTATTGGAAATATCACACACTTCAAGAATGCTTACTTTAACAAACACGCATTCACTCATCCTTCACTCACTAATTCTTTCACGCATTCCTTTATTCATTTCTTGCTATATTCAATTCTTCATTCAATTTTTTCTATTTTTTTAAAGAAATTTTCGATTTATTTAGAAATTCTTCACTTTGTCAAACTTCTTTGTGCAATCTAGAGATATCAAAAAAAATCGGATAATCCAAAAGATTTCCAAATTTTTCTAGATGCTCTTTGGAATAATATCTTACGTCTACGTTGAGTACAAAAAATTTGAATGCAATTTTTTTTCAGTATTCTCATCTTTATTTAAAACTCCATTAAAAAACCATTTAAAGCAAAATACTGAGCTGGTTTGTGAACTATTGAAAGGCCTCCCCTATATTATGCAATTCGACAACTGTGCAAATTTCCAAAGTAGGAAGACGTTGACGTACTCTATGACTTTTCTCTGAACCCTCTTTCGGACACATTTTGAACGTTGCAAAATGCGGCTTATCCAAAATATTTCCCAATTCCAACTGTTCTTTACCTAACGCGCTTTGACGCGCTGCCAGATCATATAGTCGGTCAATTATATTTTTGGTTGTCCATGATTGCTGTCATTGGTAATCATATTCGTACAAAGTCAAACTTAGTTGAAATTAAAATATTTCCATATGAACATAAATAAAGAAAGACTGAAAAAACAAACACGATTACCAAACAATTTTATTAAAATTTCCACTTAATGGAAGTAAAAATTAACTAATATATGCTTCCACATTTTTCAAAAATTTAGGCAAAACGCCAAGCGAAGAAACAGAATAACGGGCAATTGCAGCTAAATGCCATTCTCAACGGCCAAAATATATATTCTTCGATATACACTTCGATGATCCGATAAACACACTACTACAAGACTTATGGTACAAGGATATATCAAGACCCACCCACCTTTTACTATATCAGTTCGTTCAGAATCACTTTGTCAATTGAGCCAAACATGTCTAGCTGCCTGCTTGTCTGTCTATCATTCTATTCGTCTGTCTAAGCGTTCTGTTTTCTTGGGTTCAAAGGATGAACATGGGAGATAGGTTGGCTAAAGAATGAACGCTGTTGAATGTGATACGAATCGGACCACCTTATCGACCACTTCCCATATAATGTGTTGTTTTGAAATGTCGCTATGTTATGATTAGCTGTAGGAATGTGTAGCGTATTACATGACAGCGCATGTCCCACTGCAATGTTGCAACTTATTTTTGAGATGAGGTTGTGTCTTGATTTTTGTTTAGATTCTTTTGATATTTCAACGGGTCGAAGTCTGTGATTATTTGTTGAGGTGACTGGTCATTCAAAGTACATAAAGGCACGAAGGTGATCGGGGTGTCAAAGTTAATAACAGAATTTTTGACGCCTAAACAAAATTTCCATTTCGTCAACGCAACATAACGCCAACGAACAATCCTTCCAATAATCAAGCAATCGAATTGTAGCAAAACTTAAGGTCGCAAGCAGTTGCGTACGTTGCGTAAAGAGTCCAAGTCCACAGGTATCTTTAGTGAACCGGGAGACTAATACTAACATGCATTGCAACGCACGCTTCCGTATCAAATCATGTCACACGAATTTTCATCATAAAATTAATCTACGCGATGAATATTTTTTTCCCTTCACAGCTCATTTCTTATTAACGCATTCTTAAGTGATTTACTTCATTTATATTGATTATTATAAAGAAAAGGAGATTTTCCGCATTTTAATTTTAAATCTTTTCTGTAATTCATAGATTTCTTTAATTTAAAGTTTGAATTATCAAATGAGGATAATCGAAGTTGCCGTAGATAAATAGATGAGCAGATAACTAGACAGGCATTACTAAGTCAATTCCTTACTCACACTGATTAGAAATTTTATAATTGTTAACAAAACAAGACGAATGCAAGAACAGACAATGCCATAGATGAATTTTTCTAAAAATGTATGTATTGTGTAAAGCATGAAATGCGGTAAAAACTTTAAAAAACCTAACATATGCCTTGAATGAGGTGACGATTTTTTTTGGTTGGAAGAGACGTAGCAGGAGCAGCAATTTGAGGCGGTTATTAAGCGTAAGCGTTAGAAGAAAAATATTAAAAAATGGCAATACCGCAACCGTTGCCTAGGGATATCTGCAGCTCAAGGGGCAAGTAGCATACTTGATCCAAATTTGAATTAAAAAAATAATTTAATATACACACCTAGATCTAGTGAAACACAAAGGGATGTGGTATTTAACTATAATGCTTTCACTTATTATGCATAATGAACTTTAGTCAACTAAATTGGACATATTATTGTTTCTTTTCAGAATTTTCATGATACTGTTCATATATGAAGCCTCGTCATTCCTTCTCTGAGTTTATTTGAGATAATAAATTTAATGCCAAAATTTATGATAGCCGAACATCAAATCTAGTAGATTAGCTAGTAATGAGAGAAAAAGACCATTCTCCCAGAAAAATGCTTCCTAGCCCAAAACAAGGGTCCGTTTACCCAATACTTGGCCTAGTGCCCAACAATTATGCCTCAAATGTACCTTACGACCTAACATCGCCAGCACGAGCTTCTACATCGACCCTCACTACTACGTTGGCTTTATCTGCCCTTTGCGGCGGCCAGAAAGATGCGAAAAATAAGGACAAAAGACGTAGCGGTAATACTTACGATCAACCCTTGGATCTTAGATTAGCGCATAAACGAGAAGAAAAGGGCCATACAAATAACTCCGCCGAAATGATGGAAGATGAAAATAGCAATGTGGTAATATTCGCTGCACATTCTGTTCGAAAGTCTCCTGGGGAAAAGTCTTGTCAAAACGCTGAGTGCCAAAATGCCAGTTCCAAATCAGTGCCCGACTTAAGTGAAAAGCCTAATACGAATAGCGGTAGTGAACTGAATAACAATAATTTGCTAACACAAAACTCTGCCTTAGTAGAGTTTGACAGTTTGATTAGTAAGAAGATGCTGCGAGTATTGCGTGATAACGCCAAAAGCGAACGTAAAGGGAACTTGGATACGCTGACTCTGCAGAATGTCGATAAGCTGCCATTCCCCGTTTCGGCTTTACATCCCACTTTACTGGAGACAATGGCCAAAGCTATACCTCTGCCATACCGTAACCCATTTTTTCTAACTCAAGCTACTCATGGCGGCAATTCAACTAATAATGCCTTCACATTTTTAAATACTAATATTAATAAAGACAAGCCTCAGTCAACATCTGGTCCTATCGCAGTCGGCACGTCTACGCCTTCTTTAAACTCGCTAACGCCTGAGTCGCCATTAAGAGATCTGAGCTTTGATCATTCACGAGGACGTAATAGTTTAGCCGACTCTTTGCTACTTAATCACAATGGGCCGGCTCCCGCTACTGCTACACAGAACAACCAGCCTTCACAGTATCGTCATAAACGAAACCCTGTCAACCGCTCGAATTCTCAAGTAGGCCAGAGTACGCCCTATAAATGCAAGGATCGTTACACCTGCAAATTCTGCGGCAAAGTATTTCCTCGCTCAGCCAACCTCACCCGACATCTAAGAACCCATACTGGCGAACAACCCTATAAGTGCAAATATTGCGAACGTTCCTTTAGTATTTCCTCCAATTTACAGCGTCACGTGCGTAACATACATAACAAGGAGCGACCGTTTAAATGTGAAATTTGTGAAAGATGTTTTGGACAGCAAACTAACTTAGATCGTCATCTAAAAAAACACGAGGCCGACGCTGTTTCGATGGGTTTAGGGCTCAATGAACGTCTGCGCGGTGGTTTGCGGCGTTTTTGTGAAAATCCTGCCGAAGAATCCTATTTTGAAGAGATACGTTCCTTTATGGGTAAAGTTACGCAGTTACCTCTAAGCAGCCCCGGTAATGTTAATAAACCTAACCAAGCCGAAAATAACCCGCCAATAGATATGCACTCGCCCGCTAGGAGTTCCTCATATGCTCCCTCCGATCCTGATTCGACAGCCAGTGGTTTACGCATAATTACACAAGACGAGACTAGCAATCATAGCATTCAATCGTCAGAAGCACATCACATTTCGCAAAACAATCACCAAAATGAAAAACCAACGGCTTCACAGCCTTCTTCACCTACTCTTAACAATAATAACAGCGAGCCCTCTTCTACTATTTTGTCTTCTTCGAAGCGTAAACTAAGTCCTATGCGTCTTGAACCAGCACCCAGAACGACAACAACATCAGCAGCCACCTAATACGCGCACATTCATTACGCAACTACAACCTACCACCCTAACCACTACAGTGTATAGTGTATAGTTTTTTTTTATCACTTTAATATTTGATTAAGTAAATCCTATCCTGCTTTGTTTAAATCTTTGTACGTATGCATGTGCATGCAGTTATGCCAGTATAGATTTTTTATTGTCCGATTTTTTTACATTTTATAATTCTTAATTTTTTTTTTTTTTTTTTTTTTTTTTGTTAACCTATCATTCTGAAATTATAATGATTCACTTTACTAATTAAACTATTATATGAATCATAACCTATTATATGTACATATGTACATATCTAGAATAAGATCTAGTATATATTCAAACATTGATTTTCAAGAAAGTAAAAATCATTTTCGCCTCTTTATGCGAATGTTGAAAGTGCCCACCAAGTAGGCTTGAGGACTATTGAAATCCTATTTGAAACCCTGTATTTTTTAACATGGCCTCGTTTTGCTTTTGCTTTTCTATCTTAGTTTTCGCATTCGAAGTAGGGTGCCTCAGATACATCATCAACTTGGAATGCGTTCCGGTTATTGATATATACAAAACGCACGCGTGCACTTAAAGCTGTTTCAATGTCCTTTTCTTCCCTAATGTTCATCATGTGCAATTGATTATATCAATTTGGTGCCTCATGTGCATAAAAACTTTTGAATGCGTAGTACTTTTCCCTCATTTGACCGAAATATCCAAGAGGTTTTTTTTTTTTTGATTTTCACATCGGCAAGAGTAATTATGCCAGGGCATAATTGTCTCCCGTAATAGATTCGTTTTGAATGCATAGCATTTATATTCGGCTTTTCCGGAATATCAAAAATCGGCCCCAACACCCAAGTCTCTGTCATATAAACATAAGGACACAAGTATATATCTTAGACTAGCCAGGTGGCCTGTGTGATTTAAAATGAAATAATAACAAATCCTTTATTTACATGTAAACAATTTTAATTTCATAAAGATTTTGAAAAATTGCCATAGAAATCTCGAATCAAATTTGAAAATCAACAAGATTCCTCAACAAACAATTTCAATTTGTTTTCGTCAATACCCTACGACCCATAGAAGATATTGTTCTTAAATTTAGCTCGATTTTCTGTACTTTTAAGATTTTAGGGGAACATAGTCGCGGCGGGCCCGTTGAAAATTAATAAAAGACTTTCGGAAATAATGGGTATTGGAAAGGCCATATAGAGGCGCACGTAACTTTCACTATCGTTCGTCCTCACAAATTTGCTTATATAATATTTTAATTTTAAAAAGATATCCAATTTTTTGATTTGTTGTTACAATAACCGATTACGTTTGAAGATTCCCTGTGTCGATTAAAGTCCAAATACATTTTGTAAATCAGACGTCAACTCGGATTGAACTTTGCTATGATTATCTTATTATAATTGACTCCTTTATTCGCCCTATAGAATATTTATTTTCTTACTCCTACGTTGGTGGCGCGCATATAAAGAAAGGATGTGTAAATAAGCAAATAATGAAAAAACCTATATTTTTAGAAAGTTGAAAAATAAATTTTTTTTTACAAATGACGTGTTTTTATGTTTAATAAAATGTTTAAAAACATAAACGATCGATAAATAAAAGAAGAATTTTTTTTGAAGAATTACATTTTCAGATTTTCCCTAGGGCTCCGCGGAAATGTGAGTATTTATTGATTATTAACCTATCGATAGAATGGATCGCACAGTGATTCACAAACGGTAAGAAGGAATATTGTTGGGCGTCTGCCGAGCAGACTCGGATCGGGGCTGATCCCAATATAATGAATTACCTTACTAAACATACCTTGACTGTGGTAAATACGTCACATTTGTTTATCCTGTGCATCGCGAGACATTTTGATGAAATTTTGTACACCGACCTGTCTTGACTTGAATACGTACGGTATTGAAAATGGTTCGCCTCACGTTTTCGACTGTTCCCCATACATAAAAGCTTATTTTGAAAAGTCGTTACATGAGTGGCTGTATTAAATAAAGCAATGTAGGGAATTTCATAGGGAAATTCACATCCAACTATAGTATTTTCACTTGTTTTCTTCTTTTTTTTGAACAAGGTCAGCTAGAATCACATTTTGTTCACCATCAAAAAGCTCACATAATCTCTAAATCTCATCACGAAAAGTCTGTACATCAAGGCTGGGCGGAAAGTAGCATTATGCTATGAAAAGATTCGGTTTAAGATTCATAGTTATGATGATGAGAATTTCAATAGCAAAATTGTAGCGAATACATCTGAAATCGACGCCTTTCTCAACTAGTACACTAAGACCACCATAGCCGTTATCCCTGCATTTGATGGCTGAAGTATAATTGGAAACTATAACTTTAAAAAAAGTGTCATTCTTCAGAAAAACTTGACTCAAGATGCAGAAATCAATATTATTCGAGTTCAAGTAAAAATCCAAAAATGATAAGTTACATCGAACACTTTGAATATTATATTGTAAAAACGAGATTTTATTTTAAATAAAAACGGAATCCCAGCGGATTTCCTTTTAAACCAATTTTAATACTCGTTGTGGGAATAAACTCGTCTTGGTTGTTGACTTCCTCTTCGCAACCTAACAGCAGACTGAATAGAAATATCCGACACAGCTTTTTCGATTATCTCGTCTACATCACATTCAATGAGGACGTTGCGAATAGCTCCGAACTTTTCCGTGAAAGATCTCGGAATATACGCTTTTACATTTTTTTTATTAAAATTATTGTTTTTTTATTTAAGTTGTTAGCCTTAACAGAGCTCTGCCCCTGTTAACCACCTTTAGTTTTTGAATACCATACGCTTAACTTTGGGCTTTTCACAGATTTCAACAAAAACTAAGAAATTGCATTGCGCCATGTAGTCATACAAATTGATATCGCGGTTTGAAATGACTTTGGCATCCAAGTCAGACGGCTTAGTAACTAACTGATTTCTAAGCACAGTTAAATTATTAGCTTTAGCTCCTTCTTTGAATGATAAATCAACTTCATCCCCAACCATCCTCGATTTCTTGTTATGTCTCAACAGAGAGGCAGGCTGATGTCGTTTTAGTTCTTATCATGGGGAACACTTGCCAAAAATCCGGCCGATCAAAGTTAATATGTATATCTTCGTAAAAAAATTTTCAAAAATTTCTTTTTTTTTCGTACTTTTTTCCCCTTTATTGTCCTTTTTTAAATTTAAGTTTTTCCCCATTCTTTAAATTCTTGTCTGTTTTCCATCATTTTTTTCCACTGACACCGAGAAGACGCGAAAAAACTTTTTCCGGCTGCTGTTTGCACAATGCCGTGTTGTTGCAAGTGTTGATGGCAAAAGAATGATTAAACATCTTCAGAACACATTTTTATACATTTGGTCCTATGAAAGTTTTGCGCACGCAATTGACTGACCAGCGAAAATTTCCCAACAAAAGCCACACTGGTAATTAATTTGTTTTCGTTTGTTCTTTTTGGGATATTGAGTTAGGATGGACTAAGCTAATAACAAATCTTTTAAGCATGTTGATCGTCAATCACTCGC
Source organism: Glossina fuscipes (assembly GCF_014805625.2). Classification (NCBI taxonomy): domain Eukaryota; kingdom Metazoa; phylum Arthropoda; class Insecta; order Diptera; family Glossinidae; genus Glossina; species Glossina fuscipes. Next base: position 32,356,371 of record NW_023998416.1, on the reverse strand, counting down.
ATGACTTAGCAACACTTCATTTCTACTTAGTTTTGAAAATGTTAACAAAAATTTTTAAAAACTTTCTGTCTTTCTTTCAGTTTGTAGAATTTTTTATTGTAAGCTTTGAGAGTTGTTCGTTTATTAAAAGACAAAATTTGTTGTAGCGCAAAATAAAACTAAAGAAAAATTCTGATGGATATTAAGTCTCTACTTCTTCAATCTGTAAGCGAGAAAAAGGTTATAAGCGGCTCACGACGAGTGCATTTTGGTAAATTTAGGTAAGTATTTGCAAAAAATTCTTTTTCCACCTTTGACGTTACCCACCTAATGTTGTCCTTGAACGGTCAAGTTTTATCATTAAATACGAGATAAAAGGCAAATATTTGAGTGTGATTGGTGTGAAAAGAGTATCGAAGGTACATTGGACATTCCGTCAACGCTTGAAACGGAGAAGACGTCTGATGGTTTGTTATAAAAAAAAATATCAAAAATGGATGTGTGAAAATCCCCCAAATTTGGTGCAAATACAATGTTCAGGCGATTGCCCAATTAGGAGAACCATTTCAGGTACTAGAGAAAAAAGTTCAGCCGTAAAACCGAGTAAAGAATGTCAAACTATCGGTGTATATAAAATCCCCCCACGATTACGGCAAATTCAATTAAGCGATTCGTCGCAGCAGACTATAGCGTCGGCTAGATTTTCTTCTGCACATCATTTCATCAAGACTTTCTCAACTGGAAGTCAAACAGAAAGAAGTACTCAACCACAGAGCACTCAATGCCAACCAAGAACAAACGAATCGGCTGCACAAACCGATGAAATTCACCTAAACAATTCAACTCCGCAAGTATGGCAAGAAAATTTCAGAAATTTCGAAACCCAATGCTCAGCCAACGTATACGATCCAAACGATATACGACCACTCAATGCTATTTCTGAATGTTGTAGACATGTATCATGCGAAAAAGAAGCTGTTATCTACATGCTAAGCGAAATTGGCGAATTAGTCTTAAATCAAAATCATATGCTTCATACTAACTCGCAACTATTAAACGAACTATCGGATACGGCGTTACTTAATAAGCAAGTAACAATAGGGCGTGCATGGAGGTAAGTAAATAATGATCATTAATTTCAAACTGATTAAAATTATTCATATCCGTAATGTAGCAAGAAACGAGAATTTAGAATATGGCGCAGAAGTATAAAAACTCAGCAATTACTAAAGACGAGATTATTAAGAAATAAACCATCGATTACAGTGAAAATGTAAGCGAAAGTTTTCATAAGTAATGTTAATTCGACAACAGGACAACTTTGTATTTGTAGTTCAACGGCAACGCAAAGTGAAGCGGAAATGAAAATCCAAACGATGAATAAGGGAACAGAAACGCCGCTCGAATTTAGTAAACCGAGAAAGTTGAAATTCTTCGAAAAGGTGAAATATGATTACTTTTCCTTTTCAATATTATACTTGAATACGTGTTTCACCATTTCAACTCAAAAGCGAAAAATTGCTTACCTTTTCACGATCCCTATTTCAACTTATTATTTTTCCAAGCTTCTGACGCGCCCTTTGACTCAATAATTACGAAAAATCTTGGCAGGACACGTAAAGAAAAATATCGAAGAGGGAAAATTCCTTAAATTGCAAGCTATCATGCTCACTTTTTTCTCCTGCAATGCACTTGCACATTTATGAATGTGTGTGTAATTCATAATTGTTTTTCTACACAATAAAACTAATACGAAATATATATTTTTAATGGCGCGTCATCCGTCTACTGAAGTATGTATATACGAATATAGCGATTTCTTGATTTGCTTGAATTATTCCGCATTTAGACTCTTAATGCCCTGGGCTACGTAAGCGCACAATTAGGGTTTTTTAAATTATAGTTACAATCATGACTAAAAAAAAGAAGAAGAATTTGATATTAAATTATTCTTCCATTAAGGAAAGTACAAATCTCATGGTTTAATGCACTGTCTAGTTCAGGTCCAAATAACTATGGAACGGCTCAGATATAAACATCCGACGGCCAGTGCCTACAATAGTTGTTAAAAAATTAAGGCAAATATTATACAATTGGGAAATTATTTCAATTTTTGCAACTACGTTTAACGACCTTGAAAACTTCAAAATCCCAAACGATTCTCAAGACTTACTCTTAAAAATTCTAACCGATTTCTTTTACGTTTTGAATTTTTTGTTAGCTACAATAAAAATTTATTTTAAGACTAATGCTGCCTCGTTGACATAAAATCCTGACTGAACCAATTGCAACTAATTAAAAAATGTTGTTAATAATTTTTTAAAAACGAAATGATGTTACGGCAACAAACACCAGTTTTCATGGCACTTGGCTCCCTTCCCACGAACAAGAATTTTCTCTCTAAAACAAAATCAAGAAAAACCTAACGTCTGACGATACAATTGATTAAAGTCGACCACAAAGCAAAGATGCTATAAGCTTCACTATAAAATTTTAGTATGAAACCAATTTGATGTCAATCTAGTATTGATAAACTTTGAGCCTAATGTAGTGACTCCACGGATAAGTCTTTTCACCATCATTCTTGGTATTCTTATTTTTCATTGATTCTAGGACGTCTGTACGTCCGTTTTCTATCACTGGAACAGGCAGAGTCTCAAAAATCGAGTGCCTCGACTTTAACTAGCAAAGTAATTTACAATTTTTGTGTAAAGACCGTGGTTGTTCAAGATTGGTCAAAACATCTTCTACCCCGTCTAGTCCGTGCAATTTGCAAAAGAATGAATTTATAGATTTTCAAAACTTTTGAAAGTTCTGCTAAATACGTTAAGGTTGTAGAAATTAAACAGTTAATTGCGCCGACGTCTTTAGCGATATACTAATGTACTCCTCAAACATGGAGTATGTGTTATATGAAATTAGGTTGTGATGAAACGACTTGATAAAATAGATAACTGTGAAAAATACACTTGTGCATAATGATAAAATTTTATGAGTAAATCCGACAAGGACGGATGGACTTTGTTTGATATGCTTCGCAAAATGACCCTATCGCTTACGCACTTTCCTATATGTTATATATGCAGTGTAATTATAAAAATTCACTGAAGCGAAAAGAAAAAGAAAATCTAAAGTTAAACTAAAATATTGGAATATTGACTGGTTTTCCCTCTTCGCATCAAGTTAGATCTATCATGAGAAAGTAGCATTCCCTACAAAATTTTTACATATTCGTTTAGCTTTACTCGCATAGAACTATAACATATATATATTTATATTTTCGATTTAGTACAATTATTATTCTTAGTATTAGTATTGAAAGTATAGTCCCCAACCCACTTTGATTTCAACGATTCTCCCGTCGATTACTTACGCAGGCAATTCCTCTTTTGTTGTACAGTTCATTAGACTTTTCTACCATCACTTAGATTCTTGAATATAAAAACAAATTATTTTTCTTTTGCACTCCTTCATATTGATGTATTGAAATAAAGAACTTTCTTCTGCAAATTATCGGTCAATGTGGGATGGATTTTGAACGGTAAAATATTTTCATTAATTTTTTATTTTTTTTTTTAAATAAATAAAAAATTATAAGGATAACATTGCTCCAACAATACAAGCAACAAGCAAGATGAATATTCAATATTTATTTCAATGAACTACGTTTAAAACGCTTTTAAAATAAAATTATCAAAACGGAAACTTACCATTGATGTAACAAAATTTTTTCATTTTCATATTCCTGAATAATTTAGCCTGAGCTTGCAAAACGACGTTACGCAGTTTGGAACGTGTGATTATAATTTTTGGAATGCACGCTGTTTTTAGGTTAATTGTAAATCTGTAATTTTGTAATTTTGTAATTTTGAATGAGTGTAAATTGTAAGGTGTAACAAAAATTTTGTTTAAGTGATTTGTTGCTAATTTCTTTTCATCTACAATAAAATTGAAAATATCTTGCTCTTTCATTTCTGCTTGAACTTCTCCACTCTCCGCTATTATTCGGGTAATGTATTTATATTTTCCTTTCTTTTTTGGCATTATCTCATTTTAATGATTAGTTATTAATATCAGAATTAAGTTACATATATATATAACAAACTTAACGACCTTAAGGACGCCAAAAAACACTCGAGCTTAATGCATCGTTATGGAATTATTACTAGGTTTTAGTCGTTTTTCTTTTTTTCATTGATTGATTAAATCGAACTAATTGAAATCAAACTATAGATTTGACAGCACCATTCTTTGATTTGCTTTGTTGCGATGAAGAGTTATTTGAATTGTCCGACTCAGAACTTATTATACCTGCAAAAGGGTGGTTTTAAATGAACTTCATACACAAACTTGCATTATTTCCATAACTAACTAACCTTTTTTAACTGAGGATTTTTTAAGATTACAATTGCCGTTTCGTGATCCGTTAGCTGCATGTCCGCTTCGCAATTTTCGCGCTTCTTCAGGACTGGGTGGACGACTAAAATCCGTTTCAGTATCATAAGTAGAAATTAAATCGCGTTCAGGGCCTACATAATTGTAACGACTATCGGTCGGTGATAGTGAGCGATATGTGCGTGGTGGCGGAGAGTAAGGATGACGTGGCCAATTATTTTCATGCTCATAATCCACATAGTCTTCATAATCTACATGATGAGGTGAAAAGCGTACCGAATGCGGAGGAGGCGGTGACATGATGCGTCCCAATGGCGCTGGACGCATTTCACGCATTTCACCAGGCGGCACAAACGGTGGTGGTGGCAAGCGCATAAAGGGTGGCGGTGGACCCATAAATGGTGGGGGCAAAAATGGCGGTGGCGGCAAACGGCCCATTAAAGGAAAAGTGGGTGCCTCCATATGCAATGGGGAAGGTGCACCTACTATTTCATCTCCAACACCTGTGGAAGCGACATTTGATCCTAAGAAAAGTTTCATTAAATTTATTTAATAAATCTCCCCCTTCTACCTTAATCCAGCCTGTCTCAGCTCTCTTAAACAATTTTAGAAAACTTCAAATCGATTAAACTTGTGAAAAGCAATATTTACGAGCATGGCAAAAGATGATAAACGTGGACAATGGTCCATAATTGCGCAATTACTTGATTTTATAAACTTCAAAATTTTTTTTTTTTACAAATTTTCTCTTCGTGTCAAAAAAACATTCCACAAACCAATATAGGTAAACTGGGCGGAAAAACTCCAGTAAAAAGGGAATTTAGGTCTATTCCCTTTTTTCTAGATGTATTAATTTATTAAAACGCTTACTATTGATTTCATCTTTATTTCCTCCGGCCAAGGCAGTTAATTTGCGTCTCAGGATAGCGGCTTCGGCTCTAGATTCTTCGTACCGACGATCCGCCTGACGTGCGGCCAGCCATGTTTCATGTGCTCGATTTTCCAATGTACCAATCTGAGCTTTATGAGCTGCTATTTGTGCTTCCATTTCTGCACGTAGAGCATCGTTTTGGGATCTAAACAATTACAATATTAAACAAACAACAAAAATGAATCGAAAAATTTTTACTTCAATGATTGTATTTCATCTTGCATGGCAGTCAAACGATCTACAGTAGTAGTAGTTTCACCCTGTTGTTTTAACCACATGGCCTCCTTTAAACTGAGTTCCCTATAAGTATACATAAAATATATATTAAGATGTGCACATATAAATATAGAAATCACCCGAAATATAACAAACGTACTTCTGTAACTGGGTTTCTTTCTCTTTAAAATAATTGGAAAGCACTTCCAAACGTGTTTGCGCCTCCAATTTATCCTTTTCTGCTTGATTGAAGTCCTGCTTAAGTCTTGCTAGCTCAGAAGAAGCAATTTCCAGTTGATTTTCAGCCAATTTACGACCATCCTTGAAATAAAATATTACGGAAAAATTATTAGGTGAATAAAATTCTGGTAAATTCTTCTAAACGAATCCCAGACATCCGCGATTTCAATTAAGTTCCAACAAGAGATGATAGATGTACATAAAAATTACTTGTGATTTAGGGCATCATTCACATATATTTCCGCTTTTTATAAATGCAGCCACCCAAGTGATATTTCTTTCATTAATGAGAACAAAAATAATAGGAGTAGAATAATTCGAAACTTACAGTTTCCACATCAAAACGTTCTTTCAGTGTAGTATACTTCTTTTGGGCATCAAAAACTTCAGCTCTTACGTTAGCGACATCGACAACATGGGCTATTAGTTTTGGGTCATGCTTAACACTCTTAAGACATTCTTGTAATGCCTGCAAAGTATGCAAATATAAAAATATAATGTAATTTCTTTAAAAACTTATACTTACTTCCACTTTGGCTAAGCTGGTCTGCCATTTGGTATGCTCAGCCTCCAGTTGATTACTTAATTCAAGAATTTCTTCCTGTAGGCGTTTAATCTCAAAATTCTTACCATCCAGAGCTGCATTTATGTCGCGATCGAATTCACTTTTAAGCTCTTCTAAACGTGTAACCAAACTTCCCTTTTCTGCTTCCAATTCATCATTATCACGTTGTATATTTTCTATTTGAGACTCGTAACGAGCATTCTGCTCAGCAATCAGCAATTGCAATTCACTATTTTCACGACTCTTCTCTGCTAAGCGAGTATTTATATCCAAAATTGTATCTGCATGAAAGAGAGAAAAAATATGAGAAAAAGAGGCTACAATATTGTATTTGGAAACTTGCTTTGTTGATCGTTAAGTTGTCCTTGCAAAGCTTCTACACTGCTTATAATAGATTCATCACCCGTTTGATTGCTCAATAGTTCAGCCACAATTTTGTTAAGCTCTATACCATCGTCAGCCGCATTTTCCAATTCCTTTTGCAGGCTAAAAACTAGCTCTTGCAAGCGGGCCTTTTCAGCCGTCTCTTCTTTCAGTTTTTTTTGCAGAGAAATTACCTCATTATTTGATCCAAAGGTATTATCGTCAACGCTGGCCAACTTTTGACGTACAGCTATGAGATTGAATTTCAATATAGCATTCTCTTTATGCGAAGCCAATAAGCTACTTTCTAATTGATTAAGCTTCGAGAGCAAAGCACCTTCACGACTGTTATTGCAAAAGCAATAATAGCCAAAAATAAAGAAAAGCGTAGCAGCAGCTGCTATTATCAGGCAAGCCAAAAGTTCACTCATTTCTAATATTTTGGATAGCAAAATATCAATGAAATTGTCAAAGGTGACATTAGAGGAAAACAGACTTGTATTGGAGCATGCGCATTGCTCACTCGAATGTTGGTTATGCGCATCGTTTTGAATTTCAGAACGGGGACAATCGTTCGGTCCCAATTTTTCGCAATATTGTTGATCGCCTTAAATTAGAAAACCAAAAAAAAAAATTAGTTCAATAATTGAGAGAATTGCAAATATAGTACCTTCATGTTCAACGCCATGTTTCTTGAATTCAATGGCATCTTTTTCTGGATATAGTATTTTATCTAATTCATCATCCTTGCCTGCACTATCCTGATTTAAATGCCTTTTGTCGCCGACTAACATATTGTTGACCGTGCTTAAGATAGTAGCAAATAGACCCTTCTCTTTTGCTTCGTTTGAAGGCTTTTCTATAGACGTAGGTTTTGAGGGCAGTGCGGTTGGTTCCTGGGTAAGTTCGGGTGGCTTTACTTCCGAAACAAAATCGTTTTTTTCTCCTGCGCTGGAGATTTGAGGAGCCTCAGCGGGTAGATCTCTTATTGATACAGCTTCAGCATTTTGTTCTGTTACTGTGGTATATTCATAACCTTCGCCAACTATCTCATTGACGCTGCTATCAGCTAAGGGTAAAGACGTAGCCTTTTCGAAATAGATTTCGGTAGGCCTGCTATCAGCAAAGGGCGATGGCGTGGTTGAAGCGGCATAGATTTCATTAGAACTGCTATCAGCTTGGTAAGAAGGTGGTAAGGGTGAAGAGTTTTCCACATAGACTTCAGAACTATCGACTAAGAGTAATGGTGTTGTGGACTCTGTATAAATTTCAGTGGGGCTACTATCTGTTAAGGACAATGGCGTAGTAGATTCTGCATAGAATTCAATCGCACTATTATCAATTACGGGCAAAGTCGGAGTGGGCACGTCTTGATGCCCATGGTATGGCGTTTCCGCAGTTGCGATTTTCTCATGAGAATCATTAGAATCTTTTTTTACAAAAATTTGGCTATTCACTTCTAGTTCCTTATTAGCGCTAGCAGAAGATTCTCTTTCGACTTTCGCCATTAGACGTATCAGTTCTTCATTTTGTACTGTTTTTTCCAAGGATACTTCCGCGGCAGTATCTGGAACTTTCTTTATTGCTGATTGTCCGACAGTTGTTGTTGGCTGCTCTTCATATAAGGGGTCTACTCGGTCTTTACTATTATTTGTATCAATCTTCTTTCCACCGGTTTCATTCTCAGAAGAAACTATTACCGCTTCGGTAGGGATGGTCCCGTCGCTTGAAACAAGATCGGCTTCAGACGACATTTCTATTACTTCATTAGAATTAAAAGAGTTTGTGATTCTCCTTTCCTGGCTTTTGCTTGATTCATTTCTAGGAACTGTATTAGTAGGATAAAGTTTATCTTCGTTAGGCACATTTGTATTATCTAGCGACTGCGTAACAAACGAATCTTGCTCATGTGAAGCAATTATTGAAGAATTTCCTGAACGTTGGGTTCCGAAAAATTTTTCTTGACTGTCCCTGGCACTTTCACTATTTTTATGACCTTCAGGAGTCTTGGCATCATCAAAAGGCAGCGGAGAAGACTTTATATTATTTATATTTTGGTCATTTTTTGTTAAAGGTAGCATTGTTGAGACGATTTCACTACTTCTGGTATCATCATCTTCTTTTAAAGCTGCCTCCGCAGATGCACGATTACCATTTTCCTCTACTTCTCCTCTATCAACATTTAAAACTTTTCTGCGCGTGGGTTGAGGATTTTCGGATTCGAGGTTTTCATCTTCCTCATCAATAATTTCATTTTCTTCATCATCTTCGTAATCTTCAACAAATTCGTCGTCGTCGTCGTCGTCTTCTTCTTCTTCGTGAACTTCTTCACTAGGCCTGAAGCTCTCCTGATTTTCTCCTAAGGAAGGTATTTTTGCTTCTTCTGGAATTGCCGTTAAAATTGTTGTGGCATTAGTAGTAGTTTCATTAAGTGTCTGAATAACTGCTTCTTCGGTTTCAATTATGGGTGCAGAAACTTCAGCTGGTACTATTCGGACAACGTCATTTTCTTTTGTCCCACTTGTAGTATTGAGCTTAATAACATCGCTTGTGGAATCATTTGGTGTTATTACACTCACCACATGTTTCAGATCTTTTTCTTTTATAAACACTTTAGTCTCTTTAATGTACTGTTTCGGGGCAAAGCCTTCACGGCCATTTACTTCGACACCCCACAATGACATATCACTTCCAGCACTTTTCGATTTGATACGTATAGCGGCATTAATTTGAAATGACACCATGCCCTTTTTTCCAGCTCGATAAGTAATTGTGCCCCTGCCCACAGAAATAACACCTGCGAAAAGTTGTTTCCAAAATATTATTCATGTTGGTTTTTTACGACATATTGACTTTTTTGCACTTACTAGAACATTTTTCATCTGCACACAAACGTTTGTCTGATAACGCAAAGGTCGGTAAAATGAAAAACATTTCTACTATGAGCATTAAGTATAAATTCGTTGTTTTTGTTAGTGTCCACATTTTGCATCGTTTATTTATTTTTTATTTTTATTCGCTTTCGTTTAATACTGCCTAATAGAATTTTTAACTAACTTTTTGGTTTACTTAAACAAAAATTTTGTTTTTGCAATAATTCCCTATTTGCTCACCCAGCCACATCAGAGATCACATAGCGTTAGTGTTGCCAAATTTAAGTATATCGGTAAGATTCGGTTTAACTAATTAAATAAGAATAACCAGTGTATGTCAAGCAGCAAATTTCGCTATGCTTTTTAACTAAGGCTGCACCTACATAAAATCTATTCTTGCCTCATTTGTTTAACAAACTGCAAATAGTGAACGCATAAAAGCGTGCTCCCTGAGCTTATCACATGGCTCGGAACGTGTTATTATTATTATACTAATTATGGAAATTATCCAAAAGAAATAAATGCATGCTTTAAAGCAAGATAATCACAAGCAGTTAAAACTATCTGCTCTACTTTGAGAGAAACTTGGATCTATCTCTTGCCTCGCTTATTTATCAAACTGCAAATAGTTAATACGTAAAAAGCGCTTCCAATATTACGGAGTATTGGAATTTCATTTTCTTTGAGCTTTCATTAAGATAGAATCGATGAGTGTTGAAGATACGACCACAGCCAAATATGGCTTTCTTACGCATTTGTATGTACATCACTTTTTTTCTATTTGTCTCACATACTAAAAGTTGAGCGTGTATCTGCGTATAAGTTCTTGTAATTGGATTTGATACCATTGTTTATAATTGTATGTCTTGTTAACTTGTGGGTGTATACGTAATAACAGTTTATTGCTCCAATAACTTTCTGAACTTGTTTAACGGACTTCGATAGTCATAATCTCTAATAGAAAGCGCCTTGTCTTGTCCGAGAAACTTATTAGCAGGTAAAAAAAGTCAACGCCTCTACACACCTCGCCAACCAATGTCTCTAATATTTGCGCTGAGTTCCTTAAACCGAACGTATTGAAATTGTATCAAATGGAGTGCTCATCGTTCTTTTCAAAACGTTTCTTTTAGACATATGCTCTTATCCAGAAAATGTAGTTTTGTTCCTGAGTGTAAATGACAGAAAGAAATCTTTTTAAAATAGTCGGATTTTTGCGGAGATTATTAGTTTACAATTTGATGGCCATGCGACAATTTTTTTTTAAATTTTTAATCTTCCTTCCGAAAATTATTAATCCTTTATCGAGAAAGATATGTAGAAGCAAGACAAGGAAGGAGTAAATATTGCTTTGTGAGAGATAACTTCAATGTGTGATGGTCAGGACTCGATTTTTGTTATATTTGATTGAATAAAGCGAAGATTAATATACAAAAGTTAGAAATTTTTGCTAGCATAGGATTTTTGAATTGAAGTTCTGATTTGCCTCATAGGCATGATATGATATATCACATATAAATATATATGTATATGCATATGTATATGTATGATATGTATGTTGACTGATATATGTACACAGTGTTATTCGAGTATCCATCGAAAATTTTATTATAATAGGGAAATATTTTAAACCATGCAAGACGCTTTCAGCAATGTTCAAGTGCCGGCGTCACAGAAAATGAAAATCTATGAATAATTTTAGGCAGAAATAGTTGGATAATTTGGGAACTAAATCTAAACATTTCGATAAGTAAAACAATTAAAAACGGGCTACCGCTCGAAATTAAGCTTAAGGAAGGGATCGCAAGAGTCATTCAATCGGAACCATTTTCATTAGCCGTCGTCCTTGAGCCAAAACACGCCGGTCTACCAAATTTCATCAAAATATGTCGAAAATTGCAATCTGTAATTTGAAAGCAGGAAATAAGACGGACGGACAGACATGCTTGCATTTAATATAGCTTTATCTTTATTAATAATTTGCGAAAAAATTGTTTTTAAAGCATCATAAAATATATTCGTTTATATTTCTCGTCATAATTAATATACAGACGTGTAAAACACGTATTTGTTAAACATCCCATATAAATATTTAATTATCGTTACAGAATTATTGGATGGAAATTTTGAAAACTTTCTTTCCTCCAATATATCTAACACCTATGACCATGAATCTCAATAAGTTCGGCTTAAATTGAATATACTTTTACTGTTATTTTTATTTAAAACTATATTAACATAAATTAAATTTCGTCACTTACCTGTAAATCGACAGTGTTCGCTAATGTTTCTTTGCCGTTGACCTAAAAAACGTCAATGTACCGAAATAATGCAAAAATTTTCTAACTGCAGATTGAACACAAGATAAGAAAACGGACAAACAAACAGATGTGAGTAAATCGTTTCAGAAAGTCGATTCTAAATTGATCGGTATATTAAAAAAGTGGATGTAACTCATCTCTTTCCTCCTGGATGTTGCATGCATCTGCACAAACTTAATATGCCCTTATATATGCCCCAAGTGATGTAGGGTATAATAATTCTCTTTTTCAGAATTTTTTTTTTCCGTTTCATCGTTATAGGTGCGATCTCAGCAAATTCATTTGTACAACAAGATCTACAAAAAAGTTGATGGTTCCGTGATATTTTAAACATTTACACTTTTTGATAAATGAAATTTCATGAAGAGAAATGAAAACTGAATAATGAAATGCTGGCATATAAAGAATATCCGAAAATCTTCAAAGCTAATCGGAATTAATAGCAACGATAAACCCTAAATGCGGAAAACAGTTGGTTAATAGTTGGTTTGCTACGAATATTGTAAGCGTGTTAAAGTGAAGCAAATTACTCATGGTAAACAATTCTGCAATAAAGAAGTTACCATAGTTGGAAAATGCATGCAATCAAAAATTAAAAGAAAAAATACTTTCTGTAGGAAGTGTTTATAATAAAACAAAGCTTTTACGAAATGAACTATCTTCTCACCCCTGGTCGCAGAGCGAGCTATACTTATTTCAATTGTTAATATCGGGACCCATTCTGATAAGAAGCAAGAGATGAGCAACGAGAAAGAGCTAAAAAGGTAGTCACCGTAACCTGGGGGGTGTGTGTCCAATTGATATGTTGCATCGTTACCAACTGAGCCCGCACTGTAGCTATGATCAAAGGTAAAGGTAAAGTTTGATGAAATTTCTAGTTTTTATCGAAGATATTTCAATGTTTTAGTTATTATCTTCGCGCTTGCGAGAGAATCAGGTTCATTTTTGAAGACTGTCTTTTAAATCGAATCAAAAATGCAGATCTTAACTTGAGATTTAAGTTTTTGAGATTTCGATCATTTTAATAAATAAAAAAAAGTTCAATTCGCAGTTTTTTTCTAGGAATGTGTACATCGCTTAGATGTTTTTGGAACTAAGACAGATAAGAGAAAATTGAATATGAGTGTTTAAAGATCTTCTGATTTCACTGAAAATCACCAAAAATTCCGCAACGAATTGTACGCTTTAAAAGCAACCGCCAATTTATCGACTCTGGTAGTTTTGCCGTTAAGCAGATGAATTCTCTTGTACCTTTCTAATTAGATTTGCCAACTTACAAGTACTTGAGACTGTTGCCGGTGATTGTTTCCCTTTTTTTTTTGACAGAATGTGTCTTAAAATGAATGTCTCTTTCTCCATTCTTGCCAACAAGAGTCAAACGTATTATATCATAATCCAAAAACGTACCTGAAGAAGGCAAGGTATCCACCCATACGTTTGATTATTCGTGCAATTGAATAGTACAAACGGCTTATTAATATTAATATACCTCAACTCATTTAGTAGCGAAAATGAAAATAGTCTGAGAACAACTCACAAAGAGAATACATGAACGTTTTTAATGTTTGATGGTCTATTCATTTCGTCATAACGTTTGCAACACCTAGAGGGAGGTTTCAGAGCTCCCATAAAGCACATAACGTGTGGTCTTAATCACTGCGATAAAGAGAATCGATGTCTGCGCGTCCCGTTGTGTATTCATAAGGATGCGTGGAACATGCTCGCGCTCGCACGGACGTGGGTTGGAAAACTTTAGATATCGCAGTAGAGCATATATTGAGAAAAACTCATGTCTTTAGAAGCAAAAAAATGTTATCCATACACAAGCGTAAAATTTCAACATATACTCAAGGGGTGGCAGTACAAGAGACCCAATATTGTAAAGTAATAAAATTGCATCTATTTTCGTTTCAGTTATTTATTTATTTATTTATTTATTTATTTTTTTTTTTTTTGAGATAAAAGTGGCCAGAGATTCGTCTACAGCCGTATATACTTTTAGTTGTTGTTTTTTTTTTGGTATTTGTATTCATGTTCAATGCTACCGAGTACTAATAAGTCTCAAACGTACGGCGATAGTTGAGCAGTACGCATTTTAAAGAGCTGCGAGCAGGTAGCAGCTTAACATAACGGTAATGTCGAATAAAGAAAATTTGTTGATCGACTAATTTTTGAATATATTAACTGAAAATTCAGTTACATTTGTGTATTACAAGTCATTGTAAGCGATGTGAAAATGTAGAGCCTTTTTAAAATTAAAACAAAAAAAAAAAGTTTCTCGCTTAAGGAAAAAAGAATTGAAATTTGTGATGCAATATAAATGTTTTAAAAAATTGTTCACTTCGATTTTTCTTTATATAATACACATAAGTCGATCAATTAATAAAAAATTAGAACAAGCGCACACATCACTCTCCGTTTGTGTGACTTTGAAAGCGGCACCCGAAATCTACTAAATTTGAAAAAAAAAGATATAAAGAAAAAAAATTAAAAAAAAAAAAAAAAAGAAACCAAATATAACAAAAAACATACAACAAGTGTCGCGACTTTTGCTTTCTCAATGCATTTTTCTTTTAATAAATCTTCTCAATGAATTGACTGTAATGTCCAACCGACCAACTAACTAACTACTATATGGATATGTGTTTGTATGCTAATGGTTCAAAGATAGATAAGAAGTATTTGTCTTCGATTTTAAAATTCGTTTCTAACCATTTACTTGGCTAATTGCGGTGAATATAGAAAATTTGAAAATTGTAAATTATAATAATTAAGAGAAAAAAAACATAAGAACCTGTTCCAAAGTGTTTTCGATCTCCTTCTCACGTTAGCGGCATTTTTAATTTTTCGCTTTAAAGCCGAAAAAAAGTTCAATTATTTTTGGTTTTTTTTTAATAAAAATTTCTGCGAATCATTACATTAATTGCTTACTTGACATGAAATTGTCGTCGAGTTAAACGTTACGACATGCATGACATGCGTTTAGTGCGATATTTGCTTAAGCACCTTTTTATACCCATCACCGGAAGATGAAGAGTATATTGATTTCGTCAAATCGTCTGCAATACCCAGAAGGAAGCTCAGAGACATCATGAAATGTACTTGTGTTCAGGGCAAGCGTTCTACAGAGACAAAAAAGATTAGTTGACCAGCAAGACTACTTGTCTTCTCTTTACTTGCATACCGCGCAACGCACTAGAGAGATTCGTCACTCTAAACCCTACTACTGCTCGCCTTTGGAACAACCTATCAGCAGTGCTTTTTCCCATCGTGCGTAATGTCTCCATTTTCAAGTTGAACTTTCCCAAACACTTCTCCCCTTCTTCACCGCTCTCTTCACATTACCCTTCCTGATAGAAGGCATCCCATGAGTGACTGATCATAGGAAAAAACAAGTAACAAAATTAAATTCGGTCGGGACCGAACTTTTTATACCCATCACCGTTTACCCCAAAAAAGGACAAAAGGAAAAGAATAAAATTCTCATTCCCTATAATATAGAGTGGGCACAGCTGAGTTTTTCTATTTTCAAAATAAAAGTTTTCATTGTAGAGGCATGTGGGCGTTGTAGGCATAACCTTTGAAAAGTTTAGGTCAATTCAAAATTCTCTTGAAGATTTGTAGGCGATATCTTGATTTTCACCACAAATACTACAACGTCGCGCAAACATACAGATGGACACACAAACAGGCGGACAGGTTTAGGTGCAGTCAAAAGTTGAAACTGGCCAAGAATTTGCATACATTATGGAGTTTTTGTAGCTTGTTCCTGCGCATTATAAAGGTATTGAAAAATCAACTAAATTTTGATGCACTGTAATATTAGGTAGGCGTCAATTTTTCCCAGTTTTATACACAAATGCTACAGGGTCGCCCATAGGTAATGCTTTCAAATTTTTGTACATTTACTTGCCATAGTTTGTTAGCAATGAGCAAAAAACCATTGCTGCATTCCTCGTGAAAAACAGATGTTCTCAGCTTACATGGCACAGTGGGCTTGTGTTTCGCCCGAGATGGCCCATTTTCAATAACAATGTGCATGCGAGAAGTTGCAGGGTTCCTGCCACATTTAGAGTCGATAGCTTAATTTTTGCGGCCAGGAGAATGTTTACAACAGACAGACAGACGTACTCAAATCGATTTAGAATTTTATGCTGATCAAGAATATACATACTTTGCGGATGCTTACATACTGCGGTGATGGGTATAAAAATGTAGCAAAAGGTATTTCGCAAAGCGGTCAGAAGACCCGCCTACAATGCAACTAAGGCTTAGAACACCTTTGCTTCCCTTGTCTTTTGTCCCTTATTCAAAAGCTGCATCAAAGACTTGATATAAATTTCTCCTTTCATTCCACAAAAATAGAAGAAAACGGCTCCGCCCATCCGTTACTATACAGTAAGGAAACTAATTTCTTTCGCTTTCTTTTATTTACCCTGTTTTAAGATAACCGTGATGGGTATAAAAGATTCGATCGCAGCCGAATGTAATTTTCTTGCTTTTTATAAATGTAAAATGTTTACTTTTAATTTATGTTATTATAGGGCCAAGTATATGTGTATTGCCTAAAATTGCTGATTTCTTACTTTTCAACGATTGTCGGTGCATTCTAGTAAAAATGACGGGTTTGCGGTTTGCGTGGTTTTATATAACTGCGCTTTTGATTTTAACATCATTTGTGGCGGCTCGTCGTCACAATTTAAAAATCTTAGGTTTATTTCCGCATCCCGGTATAAGTCATTTTCACTTTTTCCATCCCATTATGAGAAGTTTGGCGGAACGCGGTCACGAAGTCACCGTCGTCAGTCATTTTCCCGATAAAAGTCCCCCAGTGGGTTATCACGACATCTCTTTAGGTGGCAAAGAAACTTTAGCGAACATTGTCGACTTACAGGTAAGTGACGAAATTTAATTTATGTTAATTTAGTTTTAAATAAAAATAACAGCAAAAGTATATTCAATTTGAGCCGAACTTATTGAGACTCATGGTCATAGGTGTTAGATATATTGGAGGAAAGAAAGTTTTCAAAATTTCCATCCAATAATTCTGTAACGATAATTAAATATTTACATGGGATGTTTAACAAATGCATGTTTTACATATCTGTATATTAATTATGACGAGAAATATAAACGGATGTAATTTGTGATGATTGAAAATCAATTTTTTCGCAAGTTATTCATAACTATAAAGCTGTATTATATTTAAGCATGTCTGTCCGTCCGTCTTATTTTTTGTTTTCAAACTGCAGATCGCAATTTTTGATATATTTCGATGAAATTTGATACATTGGCGTGTTTTGGCTCAAGGACGACGGCTAATGAAAATGGCTCGGATTGAACGACTTTTTCGAGCACTTCCTGCAAAAAGCCTTATGTGAAAGAGTCGATATGTGAATACTTGTGGCGTGGCGTAGGGTATTTAATGGTAGGCTACTATAGATTTTGTACTTATGCATATTTATAAGTCGTTTCTGTGGTTTTGAGAATTATAAATGAAAACCCAATGAACTGATTTAGTTGTTTTTCACACTCAATCTGTGGAACTTTGATAAAACAAAAAATATAAGACCGAACTGTAGAAAAATTCTAAATAGAGCTATGGCTTTGCACATACCACCCGCTGATTCAAAGGAGATAAATTAAATTTGTAAATATTTGTATACGCAA
This sequence comes from Glossina fuscipes, assembly GCF_014805625.2. Taxonomy (NCBI): domain Eukaryota; kingdom Metazoa; phylum Arthropoda; class Insecta; order Diptera; family Glossinidae; genus Glossina; species Glossina fuscipes. The sequence goes on along the minus strand of NW_023998416.1, from coordinate 32,338,821 downwards.
TGAAAAAAAAAGAAATTTTACACTAATTTTGAGTTTCTAGCTACGATTTGATAGTTTTAAGCGCAATAGCAAACCACCGCCAGATGCTCATGCCTAAATCGTCCGCGCTATTCAAGCATATATGTAATTTGTAGAGGATGTCATGAGTATTTTTAAGCATTAGAAACCTGTAGCAAATCTACTATTTCGTCTGCGGTAGATGCAACACAGACGACGGCCACTAGTTTATAATGTTGTACTTGGGTATATGAAGTTTGTGCGGATGTGTGCAATACACAGAAAGAGTCGAGAGAGATAGACCCACCTTTTACTGCACCCATAGATTGAATGTCATTTTCTGAACCGATTTAACCTTGCCTGTCCGTCGGATACGCTTAGCCGGTATTTCGAATTGTTCTAATTTTTCAATCTAATCTTGCGATGAAAAGAAAAGACCACGCAGAGAAAGAGAGAGAGACCAGGTTATTAAATATTTCATCCGATGCCTAATGACTATTTCATGCGCTCTTAATATTTCACAAATCCCATACACCCTACGTGCTGGATATAATTAAATTCAAGGGTGTGAAGATAAATTCGAATTTAACTAGTAAAGACACCTACCATTTCTGTTAACATACCTCTGTTAACGACTTAACAGAGCTCATGTTAAATAATTACAATTGAGATATAGTTGGTTTGAAAGCCTAATCCGTCCATAT
>NW_023998416.1:32323488-32338110 GCF_014805625.2 Glossina fuscipes | reverse complement strand
ATAGATTCACGTGATATAGGTGAATATAGGCGACATTTTCTAGTTTGGCCGCACCAGAGTGTCAAATTTGTGTTTTTCTCCATTTGCAGTTTTCGCTAACATACCAAATTTCAAATACCGTTAAAAATAGTTTCCATAAGCAGAATTTGAATTTGTTTAGTTTGCTTGAAAGGTAGTTTTATATTGATTCATGAAATGCCCACAAAAATATTTTCTTTTTTTTAATATGGACGGATTAGGCTTTCAAACCAACTATATCTCAATTGTAATTATTTAACATGAGCTCTGTTAAGTCGTTAACAGTCGTTTACTAGTTAAATTCGAATTTATCTTCACACCCTTATTAAATTCCTACTTGTATTTCATTTATGACTAAAATATTATTCATTTCTTTTGAACATTTGTGTAAACAAACAAAGCCACATTTTTAAATTAAAAGTAAAGTAATTTAAATCGTGTAAACGAGAGACCGGCACATTTCTACAGATGGACTTCGAAAAGTGCAAAAAACTTCGAATAGAATGGCAATGAACAAAGAAAAAGAACATCATTTTTCTTATTTCTGCAATCTTATCTCATGCTCTCAATGTTTGTTTCATTCAGTCATTCAATTAATATTCATATCTCTTTCAATGCATTACAGATCTTCGAAAACCGCCGCATTTACAATCATTTTGTTGAGTTCTTTATGCTGTACGAATGGGGAAAGGTCGCCTGCAATCATACAATACGTTCCGACGCCCTGACCCGTTTAATGCGTCAAGATAACAAATTTGATGTCATATTGATGGAACAGTTTAATACGGATTGCATGATGGGCGTCGCCCATTTACTACGGGCACCCGTTATCGCTCTCAGCAGCTGTGCTTTAATGCCATGGCATTATGAACGAATGGGCAGCCCGATTATACCGTCTTATATACCGGCATTATTTTTGGGTCAATCAGAAGAAATGTCCTTGCCGGGACGTTTAGCCAATTGGATTTCATTTCATGTTCTTAAACTATTATATGATTATTATTCCATACCAGCGGCCGATGCTATTTTGCGTTATAAGTTCGGCCAAGATATGCCATCGGTGGGTGAATTGGCCAAAGAGACAGCATTAATGTTTGTTAATCAACATTTCTCGTTAAGTGGTCCTAAACCATTACCGCCATCTGTAATAGAACTGGGCGGTGTACATATACAAAAGGCAAAGCCTTTGGATGTTGAATTGCAAAGATTTCTAGATAATGCTGAATATGGAGTAATCCTTATAAGTTGGGGATCTATGATACGGGCAGAGACCATGCCAGCAGCTAAACGCGATGCCATTGTTAAGGCAGTCAAACGTTTAAAACAACGTGTTATTTGGAAATGGGAAAACGATTCTTTAATTAATAAACCGGATAATATGTATATTAGCAAGTGGTTGCCTCAACGTGATATTTTATGCCACCCGAAGGTTAAAATTTTTATGACGCATGCTGGCTTGATGGGCAGTTCAGAGGCGGCGTATTGCGGCACTCCAGTTATAGCCACGCCCATGTATGGAGATCAGTTTCTTAATGCAGCTGCAATGATTCACAGAGGCATGGGCATACTTCTCAATTATGAAGACATTAACGAGAACAACGTTATCAAGGCCTTAAAGAAAGTTATGGAAAGACAGTAAGTTTGTTTGTTGTTTCATTTTTTTTTTTTTTGCCCTCTTCTTTGTTTTTGGAAATAGTGGTACTCTCGGTTTACATCGTATTATAGGCGTGTCGTTTGAACGATTCAGCTTATTTTCAATACCAACATGCGTTCAAGAACTTCCAAAGTTTTCGTCAGATAAATGTGTGCCACAGACACTCCACTAGGTTTTGACAAAAGTGCATATGTCAGCATCTTTCGATAGTGGTTGCAAAAACAACAAAGAATAGAGAAATCCATAATGCAAAAGCATTGTTTTTGGGACTGTGGAGAAATTTTAAACCGAATGCTAAATTTTTAAATATAAAATTTTCAAGATCGTAACGATATTTTAAACAAATAGACATATATAGATGGTACACATGCAGAAGCTAAGATCATCTATAGATAGGTGAAGTTTGTATTATTGCTAAGATGAATATTATGCAAAGAAAAAGGGATATATTTATTAAGAAAATTTTTTGTTTTTGATTTTCTTTTCAGATATCATGAAAGTGCTAAAGCAGTTTCCTATGCATATAAACACAGACCGCAGACGGCTTTAGAGACAGCCATGTGGTGGGTAGAATATGTAGCCGCCACTGAAGGTGCCACTTTATTAAAATCGCATTCAGTGCACATGTCACGTTTTACGTACTACTGTTTAGACACCTATCTGGTTCTAAGCAGTGTGACAACTTTATCGATTCTTAGTTGCTTTGTGATTCTCCGTAAAATTGGTTTATGGCGCAAAAAGTTAAAATCAAAAAGTAAAACTCATTAAAAAATGTGATAAAATCGAACACACAAGTTTAGTACAAAAAACACCAGCAGATAAACAATATTAGAAAAAATTTATTGTAATATTTTAATTATAAAATTATCTATTCGTTCCTATTCATCTAAAAATAGTTAACATCACTTTGGATTAAACATAACTTTTCATTTGGTTGCGTTTTATAAATTTTTCAAATTTTCTTCTGTAACGAATAACAGCGTTGTATGATTTTTACTCCATAGTGTATTTGCAATCATAAGTTGACGAAAAAGAAAACAAATTATGCGAAGCTTGGCAACTCTGATTTTCTATTGTATATTTGCCACAAATTATACTTTGTATTGGGCCTCCCAACTGGATCAACTCCTTTTGAATATATTATGGGAGATAATGACATAATTTTAATATTGTATTATTAATAGTAACCAAACATTTTTAATAAAGTTAAAAAATTATTTGTATATATATGTTTTATTTTAGTGGTTGCTTTTTCACTTAACAGAATTTCTTACGACTTTGCAGAATTTCTTACACGGCTTTGTCATTTTAACAGAATTCCTTACGATTTAACAGAATTTCAACAAATTGCGTGACCGCAGCAGGCGCTATTTTCTAGGCTTATGTGCTTTTGGCTATCGAAAAAATCTAAATTAAGTCACGTAATACTTTACAAGAACATTGACATCCCTGTTTTCACCACATGTAAAACCAACTCTAAGTTGGCAGCATCTGGAGCTTGGACTTTTGTTTCTGTTCTATGTGTAGAGGCAACTTTTGCAAAAATTTAGACTTAATGTCAATTTGAACTTTTCTGAGAGTAGAATTTACACTTTTGTTCGTAACAATTTTATCCAAGTCAGCTGACTTGCAGAAGAAAAAGACTTAGGCAATACTTGGGTTTCTTTCGTTCATTCATTCATTCATTCAAAAAATTTGTATCTGACAGAGTGTCAATAAAAAAGCTGAAAAAATATTTACATACGCAAGTAGAGTTTATACTACACGAAGAGAACTTTGAAACAGAAGCAGCGCAGAAAAAAAAATAGAAAGGAATTTAAAAAAATTAATTTCGATTAAATTTGAAACATTCCTTTACGCAAAATATAGATAGTTTTAATCTGGTTAGACATAAAAAATGGCGAAGACGCGAGTTTATGTAGTTGGTGTGGGCATGACGAAGGTATATTGCGGTTTTGTGGTTCATTTTATGGTTTTATTCATTTTCGGTTTTGTAAATCATTTCACCTGATTTCATAATGTTGGATGCATAGTTAATGGAAAAAGAATATATTTTTATATGCTCCCAGTTCTTGCAAAACTCTCCCGATAATGACGCCGGAAATAATCAAACAATTGAACAATTGAACTTTGATCCCATAATGTAAAATTTTCTTACCTTTGGTATGTTGGTTCATTTGATAACTGGAGAGCGCGTCTACTCCGCTATTTAGTACTTTATTAAATTCATAAAATTTTGATTTTCAAGTTGTTTACCTCCAAAGTCCAATTTGACTTAAATAATAACTTTTTCAGTTTGAAAAACCAGGCCGTCGTTCGGATGTTTGTTATCCAGATTTTGCTAAAGAAGCCGTTACTAAGGCCTTATCTGATGCCAAAATTCCCTATACAGAAGTACAACAAGCTGCTGTGGGTTACGTTTACGGTGATTCCACTTGTGGACAGCGTGCTTTATATGAAGTTGGTATGACCGCTATACCAGTTTATAATGTTAACAATAATTGTTCTACGGGTGCAAGTGCGTTATTTTTGGCCAAACAAATCGTGGAATCTGGAAATGCTGATTGTGTATTAGCCTTGGGTTTTGAAAAGATGGAGCGCGGCTCCTTGTCTTCTAAGGTAGTTGATAAATTATCTTAATTAAAAAGAAAAGTATTCTGACTTATCTTAATTTAGTATTTTGATCGGGCAAATCCCATGGAGCGACATGTAACTCTAATGTCTGAGTTAACTGAAATCGGCACTGGCCCCATGGCTGCTCAAATCTTCGGCAACGCAGGTAAAGAGCATATGGAAAAGTATGGCACTAAGCCGGAGCACTTTGCTAAAATTGCCTGGAAAAATCACAAACATTCGGTTAACAATCCGTAAGCCATTCAGACTTGGAAAAATGTTTTTGAAATTAATTCATTCATATTTATTAGATACTCGCAATTTCAAGATGAATACACCTTGGAGCAGATAATGCAATCTCCTCAAGTGGTGGATGGAGTGCTCACTAAATTACAATGCTGTCCTACTTCAGACGGTTCCGCTGCTGCTATTTTAGCTTCTGAGACCTTTGTACGTCGTCATGGTCTGGAGAAACAAGCAGTCGAAATCGTGGGCATGGAAATGGCCACAGATCCAGAGTCCACTTTCAAGGATAGATCGTTAATAAAGATAGCTGGTTACGATATGACAAAATTAGCAGCTTCACGCCTTTTCGCTATGTCTAATTGCAAGCCCTCTGATGTCCAAGTAGTAGAGTTGCATGATTGCTTCTCCGCCAACGAGTTGATTACTTATGAAGCCTTAGGATTGTGCAAAGAAGGCAAAGCAGCGGAATTAATTGATAGCGGTGACAACACTTATGGCGGCAAATATGTTATCAATCCTAGCGGTGGTCTTATTTCAAAAGGCCATCCTCTTGGTGCAACTGGTTTGGCTCAATGCGCCGAACTATGCTGGCAATTAAGAGGACAGGCAGGCAAACGTCAAGTTAAAAACTGCAAATTGGCCTTGCAACATAATTTGGGTTTGGGTGGAGCTGTCGTAGTGACGCTCTATCGTCTGGGTTTTCCGGCTTCGGCTAATGTTAAATTTAATTTGACCTCGGCAACTTCCGCTACTGGAGAAGGGTTCAAAGTTACACCTTTATTAAAGCTTTTGGAACAGGCCATGATGGAAGACCAAGAGAATCTTATTGAGAAAGTGAGAGCGGTTTACGGTTTTAAGGTCGTCAATGGACCAAACGGCCAAACTGGTTACTGGACTATCAACGCAAAAGAAGGCAAAGGAAAAATAACTTACAATGGTAAAGAGAAATGTGATGTCACTTTCATAATGAGCGATGAAGATGTTAGCGATCTGATAACGGGAAAATTGGCGCCACAAAAGGCATTTTTCCAGGGCAAAATCAAAATACAAGGAAACATGGGTTTCGCCATTAGACTAATGGATTTGCAGCGCAGCTCACAAGATCGCATTGAGGCAATACGCGCTAAACTGTAAACTTAATTGTTTCTTTCTAATTTTACAATTTTTGTGTATATGTATGTATTTTGTACTCGGTTTTAAAATATTAACGTGTAAGGAAATTAATTTCGGTGGCAAGTAAAGAAACTTACAGCAGTTTTTTCTTTGCTTGCTTATCATATTTTGGGTGTTGCATTTTTTTATTAAATTAAACAAAAAATATATACTTTAAAAAAAATGTTTTTTTTCTATTTTAAAGTGCGTTTATATTGTTACACTAATATTATTTAAACACAAATTTTTCGATGACAAGTAACAGAGTATAGTCGTTTTGGGATCAAACTTGTTTACTTAAAAGCCGGGAGCTTTCTCATCGCTATACGCTACGGCCGATGTGGCATTAGAAGACGATCATGGAAAGGTATAAACGCAAAACCATATTCTGCTAGGCTTAGAACCGGAAATCGAGAAATTGTTTTAAACGTTAGGGTATTTCAAAATGGTTGAGTGCTGTTTAAGGAAAAGAGGCCTTCTGATATATGCAGTACTGCGCCATCAGCATTGTATATGCCCGCGGCAACTAATGCCTTTTAAACATGCCTACTGCATCTCGCGCAAATTTGAATTTATTTTGTTGATGATTGTTTTTCTTAATATCTTTTAGTGGCGCTGGATTGTGAACAGTGCAAAGCTTTGGTTAGAAAGCAATTAAAAATACTATAATGGGACATGGTACTACTCCGCTTAATACCGTTGTTGATATAGACATCTTTCAGAATAATGGATTATATAGGAACTGGCCGAAACTGTGGTCCGATTCGAACAATTTCCAATACCGTTCATTCTTGGGACAAAACGCTTCGATTTGCCAGTTTTCTTCAAATTATCTAAAATATTACGACTTTTAAGTTGAGCAAAAGAAAACGAAACGGACGCAAAATCTGAATAAACGTTAATACTACAAGTGGTGTAGAGTACGATTAGAAGAACCGTTAACGGAAATTATTGATGAACTAGAGATTCATTAGTCGATGGCAGTGGAGTGAAACAGAGCATGCAAACCACCCGATAAACTGTATTTTCCTTATAAATGTTTCAATTCAACGAATACTACATTTTGGTTTAACGTTTCCACTAATCACTATTATCAGCTAGATTTCCTTTATATTCGTCGCGAGGAAGTTTTTGTCAACCAGGTTAATGTTACTCTAATCGAAAGCTATGATATTCTGGATCCACATCAGCTGAAAGCTTTCATATTCCCAACCGCTTGTAAGATTTCAGAGCACTTTTGCTGCTCATAGACAACCGGTGCAGATTATAATTTTCAGCTCCACGCTTTTGACGAGCTTCGTTTGTAGCAACTAAACGGGTTTTTTTCGATTTTCAGAGAATGGATAAATTACAGCGCAATTAGCAAATGAGCTTTTCTATAAGCATTTTAACACAAAAGCCTTCAACTATTACATTTCAAGATTTGAAATTTCCCCTTAGTTATTCCTTATTTGATGTTTTATTGCTTTCTTAAATCTACAGATGGAAATTTCATAACGTCGAGCACCAACAGGCCGCACTTGCCTGCGTGAAATCGACCGTTCATTTCGATTGCAGCAAACGAAAAAAGCAACTAGTTGAAGGCAGAGAGTCTCTTCTTCGCTTCGAAACATTTAATTCCATATCTCGAAAATTAAAACATTTCCGCCTTTATAAAAATTTTCTACAACTTCCGTGTTAATGTCCGCAATTGTTAAAGTAAGGTAACTTTCTTTTACCGCTAAACAAATATCTTATTAACTTTTTAGCTTGAAGTTGAGGATTGTCTTTACAGGTACGGTTTTAACTGCTTTTCTTTTCCAATTTTTAATTTATTTTTGTTTTTTTTTTTTTGGTTTTTAATAATATATTCTACGGTTTTTCTCGATTTTTCTGAGGGCAGGTGCGTAATTATTTTTCAGGATGTTTTTGTGTGAGTGTGTGTGTGTGTGTGTATGTTTTTTGTTTTTTGTTTTTTAATATTTATAAGGATTGTATATATGTATTTCTAAAATAGAGCGTAAAATCTTAATGTATACAACTTTTTAATATAAAATTAAATGTTGTTAAAAATTTTTAAAAGCGCAAAAATAAAAATAGCGTATGATCTTTAATCTATTGTAAATTGGTAACAAAGAAAAAGGCAAAAAGCCAAATTATTTCAATAACAATGACAAAAAAAAAAAAAGAAGAAAATAAACCTGCAATAAAATAAGATTAAATATTTCTTTACCACCAATAATTAAATGATAGTGAATTTGGAAAGAGTTTCTTTGTAAATTAATTTCAAAAGAATTGTATGGTATAAAAAATTCAAAAAGGAAAAAAAAAGAAATAATAGTAATTCAAAAATATATAAATAAAATGGACACAAGCTCATAATAAATAGCTTAAAACTTAGGTATAGTTTTTTACATTATCCTTACAAGCGGATATATAAATATCAACTTATATAAAGAATTTTAGCTTCATCATGTTGATAACGTATATATATATATATATATATATATATATAGGCTATAGGCTTGTTTTGCTTTCTTTTTTTGATTGTGTTTTAAAACATATGTTATGTACCAATTTTACAAGTTATCTTTTCATCAACCTAAAACAATAATATGCGATCTATGCTGCCTTCAAACTTTAAACTTAATAAGCATTGAATGCTTTACAATTTGCTCTTAACAAAATTTCATAATTACTTATAGTAGTTTAATTTCGTTATTGCTGATGGAACTCAGATACTAATGCGACGAATTTGAAAAATTTAAATTAGACGGGGTTGATGATGAAGTACTTTGATTGGTCGTATTACTGCATTTGCCTGTACTATGGATTGTATTACTGTTATCCATGCTCGCCATTATAGAGCTTAATAGGTCCGTTGGTGGAGGCGGCTGCGGCGCGGGCTTATAGTTTGATTTTTGACCAGTTTTATGTGATTTATTACTTATTGTCGATGCTGGTACAACCTTGGCACCCAATTTTGTCTGAGCAGCTAACAAATGGTTAGGCTGCAACTGTTGTATCGAGTTTGGTGGTGGTGGGGGAGGAGGTAAGGGACGCATTGGAGGTAGGGGTGGCAATGGAGGATACATAAGTTTTGGTGGCAATAAGACTTTCGTTTCTACGACCTCAGATATGATAACCTCTTCTTCATGATCCACAAGTAGTTGAGGTTGAGCCATCATAATAACGTCATCTCCGCCTACTGTAGATGATACTAAAAGTTGCTCCACATGATGAGCAGTAGCTAAACGAGGGGTGGTGGGATCTGCAGGTGTTTCTCTTTGCGATGAATGCGAGGTTACAGAGGCGTCCATTGGTATACAGTCCCGTGCAGGTGAAATTAATGGTTCGCCCATATTTGGTAATTGAATACTCTGCTGGAGGTGCTGTTGTGTCGGTTGAGGTTCATCGGATACGATTTGTACTTGTATTTTGATTTCGGGTTCTTTCTGGTTAAGGCTGTTGACATAGGCCTCTCGGTGTGTGAACGGCGTTTGAGGCACTAAAGGCAGAGGTAAAGCAGGCACTATTGGTTCGGGCAATTTCAATACTTTCGTTGTTGCGCCATTAGATGTTGTTGCGGTAGTGATCGCACTAGCAGTTGCGTTCGGTCCAGAGTTCTCCATTTGCGCATGTCTTTCCACTAATTTCGGCTTTTTCGTTGTCTCCGATCGCTGTGGCTTAGTGCTCTCATCTTTGCTGTGTTTATTGTGTTTTTCTTTCTTTTCCCTGTGACTGCTACTATTAGAATCGTGATTCTTCCTGCTACCACCTTCCTCTTTGCTTTTGCATTTCTCACTCTTATGTGGCGAGGACAGGCTCACTACTTTATGCAAACTGTTTTCAACAATCATTTTCCGCATGTCAATTTTTGCCACATTATGTGACGACAATTTCTTTTTAATTTGATTCCCAGTATCAATTTCCTCTTTTATAATGGCGTTAACTTGACTTGAATCGTCCGTGCCACTTTCACTGGAACGTCGGCTGCCATCGTCCAAATCGATAAGTTTCTTTGCCTCGGTCTTCTTTGCTTTTCCTTCGTAAGTACGTTTACATGGAGTTCTCTTAGTGTCTTCGTGGCTGATGGGATGCGGCAAAATCGTTTGTTTTTCCTTATACTGTGGCGGCTCAGCCAACACAGGATTATTTTTCTCATTGATTACTTCTTGACCAGGATAATATTGGCGCAATCGTAAATGCCAAGCTAACAATAGTTGCAATACGTGAATATTAGATTTCTGTAGATATAGCTAATATATTGACTAATTACCAACACTAGTTACCGCTGTGACGGTGCGAAATTGATGTATTATATTGCGTGGCAGGAAATAAATGTCATTATCACACAATTGGATTCGCGCATATCGTACACCATCTCTGCGGAGTTGATTCAATTTAGCATCCTCGATCCATTGAACGCATTGCGATATGGGAGGTTCATGTAAGTCCAATTGTAACACTTCCACCAAATGATTAAAATCTTGAGCCGCAAATGCTACCACATCCTTTGTAATGCGATTTTGATTGTAGCTTTGACCACAATGAACTGCTTTCAGTATTCCTGCATAATTAAAATGAAAATTTGATCAGTATTTTATGAAAGCGTCATCTTTCGTTCGAATATTTACCAACAGCTGCTGTAGTAATACGCTCATGCCCATGGCCGACATGATCGGCGTGCGCCTTGGTGCGATCTTCTATCATCGTCTCTCGAGCTTCAGAGAGACGCGGTAAATATTGTAGATTACGCAACTCGTTTATGCGTGTTCTGAAATGCATTAACATTTTAAACTTATTGAAGAGCGAAAACATAGGCCTAAAAACTACGGACAGTTTGCCAACAATTCTTAGGCTATAAAACTGAAATTTTGCCAACATTACTAGAGAAATAAGAAGCTTTGAAAATGATCGCATTCGTATTAGCAGAATTGTGTCGTAAGTTTGCCCAAGTTTACAATCATTTCAATTGGAAAAGATTATAATTAAGGAAATAGGCGTGAAGGGCTTTCGCTAAATTCGCAGCAGCACATTGTTGCAAGGACAGTTGCGTTTATCTAACCATAGTAAACTGACTAATTGAACCCGGCTTCGCTTTGCTGCAATCGCTAAAAGTGGTCACGAAATTAAATTTTTATGATACAAAAATAATCTTTCTAATTGATTAGTTTGGTAATACAATGGGAGAAGAACTTTACTCAAGCTTTTGAATTGATTGAATACAAAAGTTCAGAAGCAAAGACCGGGTTTAGCTATGAATTTTTCGTATGATTTTTGTTTAATATCCGATACCTTTGTCTTTTCATGGGAGTTTTGCTGTTAAGTTCCGCTGTAGGCACCAATTGTTCGCCGGCGCGTATCCACAGAATAGGACCATCATTCGATAATCTCGGATCGGTTTGTAATATAGAATAAGGACCCCAAGGCATGGTCTGTAAAATTCACATATAATTAGAAATTAGTAAGCATATATGATGCTGTTCGTACTTTTTTTAGAAATGGATTCTGTTCAATACGACCTAACAGGTCAGGAAAATAGCCACCAACTTCTTCATGTACTTTACCCACTAAACTTATTTGATGTAAAGGTCCGTAACGGAAAGTACCCTGTGAGTAATTGCGCACCACCTAAAATAAAAAATAACGTTCATGTAAGGAATCGCGAAGATGGAATAATCGCTACAATTTACATGATCATAATATTGAGTCATAGTACAGGTTTCAATGTCCGAGTTGCGTCCTAAAACACCAGCTTTAACGGTAAGAGTTGAATAGTTCTCCGCCATGTGTTGCAATAAATCAGGTAAATAACGTGCGGAATCATGTACAATGCCCATGACATGATGCGCGTAACCATCTTCGTCTTCAGCGAAGCACACATTAAAGAACTCATTAACTAATTCTTCCATTTCGTCAGCCGCCAAATGTTGAATTTCATCCTGATACAAATGTACCACTGAAGCACCACCATTCGGATAGACTTCCACTTCGAAAAACTGACCGTACTTTAGATGCTGCAAACCTGGTGGAACTCGATTGTTGTTACGTGAACTGCGAGTAATATTATGCTCGGGTTGAGGTTGCACACACTGTATGCCAACACTGGAACGTCTTATTTTTGAACGTTTATAACATTTTGAACAGTCGCGACTACGTGAGGAAGATGACGATGAAGACGATTGTTTGGTCGAAGACGAACTTTTTTGATGGTAATGATGGTGGTGATAATGATGATGACTGCTACTACTCGACAGAGAACGCTTGGCCAAAACATCCGATTTGACTGGCGACTTCGGTTCTGCTGTAATGTTATTTGAATTGCTGACCGTTACTGCAGGAATATGATGACTATTATTTTTAGCGACTGCGGGTGGTGTTGTCACAGACGGAGCTGATGTAATTTGTAAAGCGAGAGAAGCATGGCTATTTGCATTTGACGAGGTAATCACTGGGTTTAACATTGAAGAAGGCGTTGTAGAAACTTCCGATTGTGCAGACATGTTTAGTCCTTCTGTTACTTCCTCGAGCAGGGACTTAACAATAACTTCGGGTTCAGATTTTATCAGCTCAGCAGCATCATTAGTTTGCCCATTTGGTTGCTGCATTTTTATGGAACAGTCAACAGCAATAGCTTCGATACCGGTATTAAAATTTAATTGACGACTAACTTCTTCGCGAGTTTTTAGCACATGAGCCTGCGCTTTGCACTGGGGCGTTTCACCTTTCTTCCCAAAATCCTCTTTAATTGGTGCTGGCGTACCATCCGCTTTCGTCTCCGTTCCATTTATAATAGACAATGAATTCGTGGGATCTTCCCTTGGTTTGATTACATCTGCAGGAACATCCTGCACATCGGGAAGTGTGGATTCCAATATAATCTCCTTTTTCTCTGGCGTCTGTCTTTTAACGTTGATTATATCCGTCTCTGACGCAATTTTGTCATTTTGCCCTGCAACTAGGTCCGTGATCTCTGGCTTTGGAGGATCCATTGCTGTGGACGTAGCTATATCGTCATCCGTTTTTTCACTCGACTTCTCTGTTGATATAACAACACTTTCATCTACAACATTAATACAGTTTATTTTTACACCGCTAAGACTACTTCGACTACTTTCAGAACTTCGTCTTCTGCTGCTAGATGACGAGGAAGTTGATGATACGGTTGAATACTAGAAAACGAAAGAGAAATTGTGAAATTAAATATCAATATGAGTACTATGCAGCTATGAAAGCCTACTTTGTCCTTTTCTCCATTATCCCTTGGACTTTTGTTAACTATTTTGTGCGCATTTAATTTATTTTTCGAACTGCTTTTATGGCTTTTCTTATCTTCATTCGAGTGAGATTTTGAGTTGGAACTCTTCGCGTGAAGCTTTTCTTTGCCACCACAACGCTCCGAATTAGGAGTAGTCTTGTTTTTGTCATTTCGTTCACCGTCTTTGGATGTACTTCTTCTATCTGAAAAATATTCTTTGTCTTTTTCATACTCCTTCTCTCGTATTTTCTCCTTTTCCCGATTGCGGTCTTTATCACGATCCTTTTCTTTTTTCCTCTTTTTATAAGATTTATCCGCTAATAGAATATTAAACAATTAATGATCTTTAGAAATTATTCTTAGAAACCGATATTTTTATACCTCTAACGCAATGCTCTTTTGTAAGTGACTTAAATTCGGTTTTATACATTGATGCACCGATCTTTTCCTCTTTCGCATTGTTTGAAAGTTTTTTCGGCTGTTGCGGCGATAATGACGGCTGTTGGATAGGCAGTTGGTGATGTTGTTGTTGTTTTTCACGATCCGTACTTTCACCGAGTAAATTTTCCTTATTTATATTAGTTGTGTGCAAACAAGGCGGCACTTTTGCGTCTTCCATCGATGTATTTAATCGATCCATTGCAATTGCCTCATGGTTCAAGGATGACGTTGTCACCTGAATTTCCACAACATTCGACATTACGCGCCACTTTTTTCTGCTAAGATATGCTAACCAACTGCTTTTTACAAATACAATGCTATAAAGTGGCAGCGGTAGTGTTCTTATACGAGTAGAAAAAATAATCGATTAATTCGCCGCCTCACTTAAGCTTTTGCCACCAACAAGCGCGTAATTCATGTGAAAACTATTAAAACGATTTTCCTAAACTAGATCACCACGTTAGTCGATCGTTATATGCTGTAAATTTCATTATAAATAAACTCATTTTCTAATTGTTGTCTATAAATTTTCTTTGTGCAATGCGTTCATTTTACATTCTTTTCTTCTGCGTCACAGAATTGAAGAAAATGTCTTTGTTTTTTTCCTCCTTTCTTCTTTTACACATGCACTTGGAGTTCCTTTATACTTTACATGTTTTTACGCATTAATTATCTAAAAGTAAATTTTACAATTTTCTTATATTTTTACTTTTCAAAAAATCCTACTACAACCATGCTTTATCAGTAAATATATTTTAAGTAGAAATTTGTAACTTTTTCACGCGTATCTCTTCCACCATTTTACGAATGAATAAACGAAGATCTCATTGCCAACGTTGCCAATAATTAAAAAAACCATTTATCAACATTTGAAAAGGGGGATGCGTTTATTTACAGTTAATAATTATTATATATTTTGTATTTTCTTCCGTAAAACTGGGCGGAATTTTTCCCTTCCCGCGTGGTTGGCATAAAATGATTGCTTTTTATTAAAAAAATCAAGTAAAAATAGTTACTATGAGATAAAGTTAGAAAATAATTTCAATACTCCATTAAGAATGTCCGCCTGCAATACATTACTGATTGCTATCAATTTAATAAATTAAAGCATCGTTAGCATAACAGATATTATGTGATTAACTCTTATCTAAACTTCTACGCTCTCCATTTAAGTAACCGATTGTTTGGGAGAAGGAGAGAGAGAAAAGGAGAGAGAGAGAGAGAGAGAGAGAGAGAGAGAGAGAGAGAGAGAGAGAGA
>NW_023998416.1:32274002-32323478 GCF_014805625.2 Glossina fuscipes | reverse complement strand
AGAGAGAGAGAGAGAGAGAGAGAGAGAGAGAGAGAGAGAGAGAGAGACAGAAGTGATCAATCATTGAGTAAACGAAGACGAAATTATGCCGTTATAATAACGATGAGCGCTTATTTAAAGAAAAAGCGCAGAATAGCGCGTTTTTGTCATAAAACTAAAGCATTGATACAATGGAAGGCAGTCATTGTTTTTAGCACTTAAAGTGAGAGGAGCAGGTTGGATGAATTTCACTAAAAACCAGACGATCCGACGTCTGGTAAATGGCAATTCCCTTTATTAAGCGGAAAAAATATACTGTTAGTTAATATAATACTCTCGAATTCCGGATAAATTTCCCAGAAGATTGAATTATAAGCCCAGGCTGTTTATTTGTGTAACAAAGGTAGTTGTCAACACTCCCAGACCAGTAAGCAATCCCAAATTGTCCGATTTAACTCTTATTATTTCATTGGTTTTCCGTTAATTAACATCAAATTGGCTGCAATTTTGCTGCAGGGAGAAGGTTATTACTTTCTGTTTGGACACTCCCGAATTTTTGGGTTTGATTAATTGCTAGAGCTGCCACTGCTGAAGGTTTGATAACTTCAACTATTCCATTCGTCTCATTCCGTTCATTACTTCGCTTCAGCTTGGTTTGTGTTTAAGAGCCTCTTGGGTCGTGTCTAAGATCATATACGGATACGCACATGGCACACATTGAAAAATCAAATTTCATGTTTATAAAAATATATAAATATACATAGTTCGCTTTATACCTATATATGTAAACACGTATATACATATGTGTGTAGATCGGAAATGTGATAATTCAAGTAACAGGTACAGCGGATATGTAAATTAAAAAAGAAAGAGGAGCAAAATCGTCGTAAGGAAAACAAACAAATAAACCAGATCGCAAACTCTACAGGTTGTACAATGTCAAATGTAATCAAAGAATTCCTCTAATCACGGTCACCTCTAATACTATCTGTAATCTCTCATGTTATCAAAATGTCAAAGTGTTATACCTAAAGCTATTAAACTGTAATCTTTAATAACATTAAACTTCAATCTCTGTTGCTGTCAAACTGATATTTCTTTATGAATACTATGAAATGTAAAATGTAATTTGCATTTCGTACCAAAAAAATTAGCAGAATAGACTCACGTTTATATTAAAGTGGTCAGAAATCTGCTGGAAATATTTTTAATAGAATCTTTTTAGTTTTCTTGATGCAGTTAAAATATGACATTTTTTATTCTTCAATTTTTTCCGGTTATTTAAATGTTTTTCTCAATAAATTTTTCTTTTTCAATTTTCAGCAAGAATTATTTACTTCACAAACTTGCAATTTAGTAGAAATTTTTTTCTTTTTACATGAGAAACCGTTAGTTGATTTTGATAGTTGATGGACATAATTAAATCCATTTAGAATTTGATGCTGATCAAGAATGTATACTATATAGAGATAGGCTCTCTGATGCCGCCTTCTCGGTATTGCAAACGTTTTCACGAAATGAATATACCCCTCATTCTTCGGTGACCATTACAACATGCGGCGAAAAAATTAAAATGCCTTATTGGGAAATGAGCAAGCTGATCGAGCGGCGAAGTATGCTGCTTCTGCACGTCTAATTATGGATGATGTCATGGAAAGTTTAGACCTTCGAAGATACATTGGAAGAAAAGTTAAAGAGAAAATTATGGAAGGAAATCTGCAATACTATCATCACCACTACTCCCCTATTAAACCTCAATTAATTCCATCTCTATACCTAATAAATAGTGAGATCAAAAGATGAAAACACTTTCGAAAATTGGCCTTGGCCATACAACTGTAACTCACCACTAGATCTTAAAGAAGTTTTCTTCCCCAATCTGTAATTGTGGACAAATTCTCACTATAGAGCACATTCTTTGTGACCGCCTAAACTTTTCTTTGCTAGAAGTATGCATGTGGAGCAACTAATCCTATGGACATCCTAAACTCAGCTACACGACGCAATATCAGTGCAATACATTACTTTGTTAAAACTATGAAGCCTAATATCTAATGTTCTTTTCGGAAATAGAGCCGACAGCCTGTGTTGTTAGTGCTCAGTGTCTTTTTCTTTTTAGTCTAAGAATTTATTTCATTAGTCTAAACTTATAATAACAATAATAATAATAATAAATTTATATATATATATGTTAATATAAGAATTAAACCGAATTAAAAATCTTTGAGATAACATCACAAAGCTCGCCAGCACAAGATATAAGTACACATGAGGGGATTCCATCAAGTCCAGGCGAACAATTATATTTCAGAGAGCTAAACTGTTCTTGGCGCATTCTTCAGTAATCCATCGTTTCTTGTTTTCATAATTATAAAACCCTTTCATTTTATGGAAGAAAGACCATTGAAAGTAATTAACTCCGTTCCCCAATGTTTGCAGAGTTGGCTTATTAAAAAGATTAGGTAGTCTTTTTGCGCCTACTAATAGCTGTCTATTTCCAAGTGCTACAAAAGGAACGGAAAATTTACTATGCCCTGCACATCTGTAATGTTTATATGTGCGATCAAAAGATAGCGGAGTTAAAAGTAGATTTTGTCATTGTGTCAGTTTAAAAAGATTTGCACTTAAAAGCGCAACAGTAGCAAAGCAATCTAACTAAATTTCACAGTTTCGCTTGTGCTGCAACAAAATATTTCTGTACGTACGTACAGCTCACAGAATATTGGGCGTATTTCCATATTTTGAAATTAGTCATTGCAAAGTGTTTTTGTCTCTCCGCTTTTACGCTTCAGCGGAAAGGAGTCTAATCTTGCTGCAATTACTTTTATTCATAAGTCCTCATCGGTGTGCTGTCGCTGCGAATGACTGTTAAAAAACAAAAAAAGTGGAAGAAAAATTTACGGAGATTCTACGATCCTGAACGATTTTATTTAATGAGCAGAACAGGTGGAAAATATTATTCGGGATTCTTTAATGCTGCATATGCGTTCGCGGAAGAGTAGACAGGTAATCTCTAATACCCAAGTTTTCATTTTTATGTGTGTGTGTGTGTGTGTGCGTGCGTATCTCATGTAAAATATATTATTTGCATTTGATGAATTATCAGAACTGTTATACTAAAAGTATCGATAACAAGTCTGCTTTCAATCAATATTTCTCGATCTGAACGCTATACCGAAACGGTAGACAATTAATTAATGGATTGTATTACATTTAAAAAACAACGCAACTCTTACAGTGCTTATAATGTCAATTCATGGACATCAGTTCGCTGATGCTTGCTCCTTCAGTATGTATCTAAGCGAAGAGAGACGAACGTCGACAAGCAACATTTCCGCCATTTGCTGTTATCTTCTTTTCAACTACCAGAAAATGAGACTGAATTTGCGGAAATGATTAACTTGGCTTGGGATAAAAATTCCGGGAGCTCTGACACGATTACGATTAGTGGTTTCCGAAATCTCGTGCAAAAAATTGTAGTCTTTTAAGGCGGCAACGGTCTGGCAGTGAGCTTGTTTTTCTACAAAATTTTGCGGTTGTGTAAAATCTATAACGGCTTTTAATCTAGAAAATACCGTTAACTAGAACTTCACTCATTTCTATCTCGAAAGTATGGCCGGCGATGCCGTCAGTACTTTCAATTTCTAACCAATTGATTTCAAATCTCAGCTGCGGCTTCATAGCAATATTCTCTAGCGCAGAGTGTAGCATATGTTTCGGTATATTTTGATTTATTTCTTAGGCGAATTGTAACCGATTTTTTTGAAAAATACTTCCCCTTTATGAAACATTAAATAATAAAGTGTTGAATAATGTTTCAAGAGTTTTCCTCTTTATAACCTACATCATATGTGGTACGAGGGTAGAAGGACTTGAGATAGACTCACCTTTTATTAGAATATATTCTGGATCGGGCTAAGCTTGTCTGTCTATCTGTCCGTTTTGTATTCTTGCGTGCAGTTTGCAGGCTTTAATTTTTTACATATTGTTACGAAAATCCCAAATTCAGTTAAATGTCAGCTAAGTAATTTTCGTAAGAATAAATTCCCTAAAGAAGGGAAAACCAAATGAGCATTCGTAGGCGCCTCATGCAGCTGCAGGCCAATGAAAACGATTAGTGGAAAAGCAAACAGGTAAAAGCTAAGTGCATATTCGCAGGCTCGTCATGCAGGTGCAGGCCGATAGAAACGATTAGAGGAAAAACCAGGTTGGGATTAGACCATAACCATAAATTAAGGTATAGTAACATTCTTGTAAAATTGTATATAAATCGAATATTTGTGAAAAATAGAGTTAGTCTGGCAAGAACGTAGAAGTTGACAGTATGGTTAAAATAAACTGTGAATAATCCTACATTTAAGGAACATAATTGTAAATAAAAGAACTTTGAAGTGCATTTCTCTTGTTCAATATATCCACGATCTAGTGATACGGACTGTATCTTGTAAAAAGCGAATTTCATAACAATATTTTCATGAAATTGGATACATCGTAAGGTGACCTTGAAATTGGTGCGCTTCCCATATAACTTCTGTCTTGCTTTGAAAAGTCGATGTACAAATAGCTGCGAGAACCGAAGTGGTGTAGGGTATGCAAGGGTGGGCCAAAATCCACTGAAATGTTTTCACTTGTTTTTTATTCTATATAGAGCACAATTGCGGTTTGTTAGGACGTGAGCAAATGTTTATTTTGCAATAGCTACTTGGGCGCACTTTTCCTTTTAAAAAACTATTGAAAATATTTTTTTGGTCCCTTATTAAATGCAGTTATGTTTAAAAAACGTATTTGAAGAAATTGATTTTCCTGAGTAATTAAACAAGTGAGAATTTTTTAGCGCATTATGCATAATAGCATAATGTCGACCGATAAACATACTTTATTTGTTATACATTTTGACATAATTGAGTTTTCATAGAGTTTAGTACTTACATATGTGTTAGCCTTATTAGAAAAACTAACAATGCTGAAGATTGTGTGAGTAAAGTTAAATTATCGCTTATTTCGACGATTACTACAGAAGTTTACATGACTGCGAGATAAATTATTGCTCATCAACCGTAAATGCTGTAAATGCTTTGCGTTCGAATCAAGATTTAGCCACTCGACGAAACATATTCTTCACTGTGCTGGCTTCTGCTTTTTAGTTTAACAAATTAGAAGGGATTCTCGCTCTTGTAAGCATCTATTAAGGCACAAGGTTACATGGGAATCGTGGCTTGTTCTTCCTCTTGCTGCCTTAGTAGCAATAATATGACAATGCAAATGCACATATTTTTGGAAGGGATATAAAAGCATGATAACTGCACGCTTTCAGCTCCGTCTGCTGGAGAGACTATGACTGGTGCAATTTCGTAACTAGATTTATCAATACTTTAAAGACAACAACAGGGACTTATAAGATAATTTTGGCCCTAAAATAATGAAGGAAAATAAGTCAAATGTCTGAAGAAGATGAGAGAAAATTCGAGGGCTTCCTCTAAGCCTTATCGTACGCTTACTCTTATCTTCTCAGCACAACTTATCCAGCTTGGTTGTTCTGAGAAAGACATTCAGCTAAATAAATGAAGAATTTAAATTTAATGTGAGAGTACTTGTTCAGGTAATACAATACATATACACGGACGTATAATACAATAATGCAAAGCGTCCGCTTAAAAGCAACTACAGTTGTCTGTATTTATTTGCTTTAACAGAAATGTAGCGAAATAACTGGAATTTACCGGTCTCTTACTGATGTCACTGTCGCACATAGAATTTTTTTTTTTTTTTGTATTGATTTTTTGTAATGTTGTGAATCAAGTTTGACATCATTTCAAGATGATCATGACCTTAACCTTGTTAAGAACCGCTTAGCAAAACTTCTTTTTTTAGTCATAGATTAATTGGCAAAGCGACATAAGCTTAGAATTAATTTTATTTTAAAAATAATTACTTCTCTAGTTAGATAAGAAATTTTGTTGTAGCAAGTAAAATATATTAAGTGTCCCTTAATCTTTTCCAGAGATTATTCGAGCCGTTAGCATATGTATACTTGTATATTTGTCTTCTTCTTTTTAACAACACTATTTTGAAGGCGTTCAATTTGCTTAGCCACTAGAGGAACGTTAAGATTTGGGTTTTAAATAAAATATTTAGATATCGATTCTAATGCCCGCTAAGAACCGTGCCTCGGTTTACATCGCTTCTTTTAGTTCAATTCTAGTATTCAGAAACGGGAATCGCAAAAGCCATAAAGTGCGCATGTTCTCACTCTTTCAGAGGAATTCTGCAAATTGGAATTTAGCAGACAGATCCTACGAAAGTTGACGCCATTCGAACTCAAACTCAAAGATATGGTTGTTAACAAGTGACGATTTTTATGCAAAATTGATTTAAAAATTGCTGCAAATATTTACCGGAAACAATTCACAATTTCCTGTAAAGATAGCTTCGATAAGATTGGGGAAAAAGAACTTGGATAATTGTTTGCCGTGAGGGGAATTTCTTGCAAGACTTTCTTACGTAATTACAGGAATACCCGTCGGAGACAGATAAGGCAAGAAGTCATCAACCAGTGAGACGCTTCCCCGAACAAGCTCTGGACTATTGTCGTGGGGAAGACGTGAAGTTTTTATACGCGCCACCGAAGGATGGCCGTATTCTTGTTTTGTCAAAATGTTTCTAAAAGCCATAAATAGGCTTCAGCGATCCCACGATGTATGTATGTTCTTTAACAGAATCGCATTTTGCAAGCATTTAAGCATTCCCGTCTGCCGCTCTATCTGGCCGAGAAAGTTATTTTATAGGCTTCAAATTTGACAGGAAGATTGCGAGTTCTCGCACGTAGACTGGCATTGAAAGCGCCTACATTACTACTACAGTGAACTGAGAATGTCTCTGTTTTCAAAAGACGAAAAAATTCGTGATTTCGCTAATCACTGGCAAACTACAGCAGATGAACGTATAAAACTTTGTAATAGTACTTGTGCAAAAATTGAAATAACCAACGTTACATGGTGTATCAAAATTTCAATTTTTTGTCAACATTTTTACAAAACCTAAAAAGAAACTTTAAACACCTCATAAAGGATTTACATTCTTGACAAGTGCCCAACTGTGCGTTATCTGTGCTAAAAACTTTCTCCCGTTCGTAAAAATGGAGAAATCGCTTTCAAATTTAGTAAAAGAGCTCGACAATCAAAATATATTTGTTTGCCCAGAGTTATGCAGCACCGTAAAGTTGGTGAGCCCCTGTGTTAAAGAACACATATTTTATATACTCAGCCATCACAAATGGTGAAATGAATTGGTGACGACATATATGTCCTCCATTTGTCCATATTTTAAAATCACAAACATTTCTTTAAGATTTTCTCTAAAAAAAATAATATGGCGGTTAAGTTGTTCTTAACACTTTCGTCCAGATATCAAATAATTTATTTTATTTATTTAAAAAATTTAAAATTTTTCTATTTTTCGCATCGTAAGATCTCAGAAATTTGGAGTTTCATTTCTTTAGTAAAGTCTACGTTCGACAATCTGTTAAGTGGAATTAACGGAAAGTCGGAATATGCGCGCATATAATCCGTTAAATGGTAGCTAGTTATATATAAAGACATGGTTTGAAATCTCTACGACGCGTAGCGTAGGTACGACAGGATATGTGACCGATGTAAAGCCCTATGTTCTATGTTCCCGTCATACATCGTACGCAAGCTACTGACGGCAGAAAAAGCAGAAATGTAAGTTTGTTTCTGTTGTCGAAACGTTATTAAGATATCATCGTTATATGACTGACTTGAGGGCGTTGTAGACCCTTTAATGGTTGATCGTGGCCCATTACGATGTTTTTTCTTACTTTGCTAACTGAGTAATGTCTCGCTCCGCCAATTAACGTAGATTTAACTGAGAAGGATCAAAGCACTCCAGGTCTTTCTGGTTTACCCAAGGTTTAATGTTCTATGCTAGAGTATATAAGTAAATTAAGATTATTTTTATAAATCCAACTGATTATTTTTTTCTTTTCACATTTATTACACAATTTTCATTCATGCGAAATTTTCACATGTCTGTCTCTCCATGCAACGAGTCTTAATCATTATTAGCACAAATAAATTAATTATCATAATCTTCCTGCTCACCAAAGTTATCATCATCGTTATTGTTATGACTGTCAACATAATCTTTAGCGGCGTTGTTTTGATGATAACTTCTTGAACTGGCTGTTAAGAGACTACCGCTACTATTGCTACTGCTGGTATTGTTGAAATTCGTGGTGTCTTCTTTAAAATATGTCTTAGTTTTCACGCTTAAGCGCGGCGTCGTCGATTTAACAATGGGGCTACCTTTGTTATTATTGTTGCTATTATTGTTTATGTGGTAAGCATTATATCTGGGACTTGTGGTCTCGCGAAAATCGTATTTGGTGCGGCTTAGTTTGTTAATTGGTCGTTTTTCTCTTTGCTTTTGATGACGTGGAGCCAATGGTTGCTGTTCAGGTTGAGATTTACTTATGGATGCTCGGTTACTGTTGTCGTCATAAGATATACGATTGTTGTCATCGTAAGCAGAAACACAAAATTTATTGCACTCTTCAATCGATTTAAAATTATTGTCATTGCCAGCACAACCGCCCCAATAGAACATCGAACATTTCATGCGTCTAATATCAAAATAAAATCGCTTCACTTTGGCTCGGCAATAGCCAAAATCCATAGGTTCTAAGCACACCTCAGGCAAACCTTTGACGGAAAATTGAAAAATTTTGTGAAATTTTTTTTCAAAATAAACTTCTAGCCTTATAAACATTTTGAACTTTCACAGTTTATACCGACCTTCATATCGATCGGGTCCGTAGAGACCGACCGTAAGACCTTCCGCTTGCTTGATCGCAAAGGGTTGTATTAGTAATAATAGAATCCCTTGGGAAAATGCTGCCGTTAAAAAATGCATTTTCTTAGTACGCAAAAAACAGTCAAGTGTATGTGCGCTCGCGCACAAACTTCACACTCTTTAGCACCTTATGGTAACAAAAATCAAAAAAAAAAAAAAAAAAACAACAACAACAAAAAAACACTTTTAATTTGGTTCAAGTCTTGCCAATCAATAAAGCACGTTGGAAGCTGGTTTTGTAGTGAAACCTAAAGTTTTCACTATTTGCGTGGCGGTCATTCAAAGATTTAATAATACCAACAACAACAGTACATAACAACAATCAAATAAAGCCATCGACCAGATCTTACTATAAATTTTGCTTTACTACGTTTACTGTTTCTTTTTCTAATTCACTCAAGTAGAACTAAAGATGATATGAAAATAACTATAAACTTTAACAAATCTTTATATGATTCATTAACACACGCGCACGTACACGAACGCTTAATAGGAAAGAGAGAAAAAAGCAAAAAAAAAAAAAAGAAAAAAAGAAAAACCAAAAAAATTGTATTGAAAAGCGAATTTTCTTGGTTTGCTTGGTTGGTGTTGAATGTTGCGTGTTGCTCTTGCGTTCAATTGAACTATTCAGAATAAACTAATACTGGTATGCGGTCCGAATCTCTAATGTAAAATCTTAAAATGAAATGCGAAAAGACTACAGCGACAACAACTATAACAAGAGAATGAAAATCAACACACATGGTGGCGCAAAACCAGTCCTCTTTGAATAATCGTACGTATCTAAGTAATGTAATGTTGTCTCACCTTCATTCACTTGTTGCATGCATTGTTTAGTGTACCAGCTTAAGCAAAAGCAAAAGCGTTTTTTTTATTTTTATTTTTGTTTTTATTTTCCAGCAAACACATACCGAGACATATGTTTGTTTTTAAACATTCCTACGTTCGCCTCTAATGTGGATGGATGCCGTGTTATGGCATCATAAACGCTTTCAATCGATTACAGACATACATTTCGAATTGATTTCTACGATACGTTGAGTTTCAGTTGCAAATCTAATGAATGACTTTGACTGTCGCTAATTCAATACGCGTTAAATACATAAACAATTAATATTTTGTATATCTATGTATGAATGTGGATGTGCTGTCATGAAATTAAAATCCTTCTATGATAATAATGTTAATATAAAACAGAGATCCAAGAGACCGAATCTTTTATTCCAATCACCGTTCGATACTGATCTAGTACTACTAGTCTACTAGTCTGTTAATAAGTAGATTTTACAGGGTCTCGGAACCTTGTCAAAATAGTGATGATTTAATATTCTGTAATATTCACTGAGTAGGTTTGGCCGGTTTTTTCCATTTTTTTTTACAGATGCCACCCCATTGAATATATTTGTTGTGATTAATAGGTAACGATCAAAAATTCACTTAATTTAAATAGCAACCGGTGCGCAAGAGCTTCCAATCTTCGTGCCAAATTTGAAGCCGATGACTGGGTTTTTACGATTTGGAGAATGTTTACCACCGGCGTTATGCAGAAAGACAGACGGAGAGACGAACATGCTTACAATGGTTTCGCATTTGATGCGGTCTCCGTGGTACGTGGCAAACGTTTGGACAAAATGAATATATCTCCCTTTCTGCGGTAGTGGGTACAATAAATAGGAAAATTATATTCGTTTTGGGACGAACTTCTGATATCCACTGCCGCAACCTGGTGCAGAAAATTGTAAGATATATTCTTGATACCAATCGGTCGAGGGGTCTTTTACTAGGAGTGGCACAATTGTTAATCATGTTGTTCATGTTATTATTAGCTGCGCTATGCCTACGCCATAGCCTGAACAACGTCTGCTTTCAAATGTTTGATGTACTCGTAAAGAAGAAATCCCTGAGTTAAATCTCACGGTCGAAACGGTACACGCGACCTAATTGAAAGGTAACTAAAACATAAGCACCTGAGCACAGCTGAACTTTGCCACTTTGGTAAAATGTTTCAATGATTTCTTACCGTTCAGGAATTGTCAGTCGTTGCGTGATAAGTGAAAATTACACTTTTCCAAAGTATCGCTTTTAGTGAATGATCCTTTATTAATATACGTCATAGAATTTTACAATTTTTCACTAAAGTTTATAGACAATTTTTATATAATTATGTATTATTAGCGTTGTTTTTTTTTTTTTGTTATCTCTATTGAGGTTATGGAAGAGACACTGGAAACATTCCATTGGCGCACATAAGCGTTTGAAAAACAAAGTTTATGGAGATGGATGAGCAGGTGAACTGTTCCGAGTTGACTTAGAAATCAAGATGAGTACATTTTCCTTATATATCCTTGATGACATAAACGGAAGAATTCCATAATATACGCTACTTCCAATTTACCAAGTGCATCCTAAAGTGAACAGGACTTTTTCAGAGGAACATATTATGGTGTGGCCCGTTGTCGATGGCTGGATAATGTTTTTTTCATCGGCATATGCATTTTTACGCGTAGATAGAAACGATAGGTGTTGAAGTGCAATTTGTTTCAAAAATTTAGTCAGATATGTAGGCCTTTCTGTGCAATTTTTACTTAAATTTTGCATAAGAAAGTATATATGGATTTTTGGAAGAACCAAATGTTTGCTGGATTGCCCAACATGTTGGTCGTCATTCATGGTGTCATGATTATGTTTGATTTGTGTGTACCCGTTGCGGATTTTGCTATGATGTAAACGCCGCTCATAATAAACTTATTTCGTCTCGCCTTTTCAAGATTCAATTGCATTTCAGATGCACGCTTGAGAGAAAGTCGGCGAAGAATGTATGTTTTCAACTCTGGCGGGTATGTTTGGCCCAACCGATTTATCGTTTTGTCGGGCCTAATTTTAAATTTGACCGAAAGAGGCTGAAAAGAAACAATTTGAAACTTAAATCTAAGCCAAAATCACTTAAGTGAATTGATGCGCGTGTTGAGAAAGGGAAACGTTGCTAAGTCAAGGACGCTGTTAGGATTATAACCTGGTCGCGAATCTCAAAAAAATGCTTACCGGAAAGATACATGATTCCACTGAAGAGGTGATCGTTGAAACTTAAGCATACGCGCGCACAGCGGATATAACCCAAAAAAAGAGTAACTAATTCAATATAACAACACATTAGACCGTGTGACGGTTATACGTGCTCAAAATGGCTGACGGACACGAAAGTAAGCTGCTAACAGCATCAATTTAATCGCGGTTTTAACAGATAAAAACTAAACGAAGTATATTTCCACGGCGACTATCAGCCAAGTTTCCAATCCATATTTTGATAACTTATGGTTTATTTTATAAATATGATATGCACTTTAGCAAAGCTATGTATGAATTTCATGCGCAAAGGTAATATAACTTATTCTGACAATACTCTGTATATATCCAGAAAGCATGTCCATCCATAATAAAAGAAACAAAAGATTGTTACGCCGAACGAACCAATAGGCGTAGAAGTCTTCCGTTTCTGCTCATGACTTAATCAGTGAAATCTTGCATCAAATAAAATAAAAGCGACCGCTAAAGTTTTACGATTGAATTAAATTTGTTATAGACAATGGATGGATAGATGACGCAAGCTTACACTAACAATTATTTTGATGAGGAATATATGATATGTGCGTATAATATGTGCATATATAGAGAATTTGTTCTTCATTGCTCAGTTTCATGCTTTACAAGCACATGTCAAATCTAATATGCCTCCCGTGATGGATATTAATACTGCGAAGGTGATATGTCATTATTAAATTTTCAAAAGCTTATGCAATTTAAGTTTACCTTAACAAATGAGGTTTCGATCTTGCTTAACTTCGATGATATTGAAACAACAAATTTTCAATAAAAACTTTCCAAAAAGTGAATAATAATGAACTATTAAAAATTTGCTACATATTCATCGAGATAAATTACTTACAATGCAAGTTCAAGCAATATATCAACATATTTTTTACAAATTGTTTCTTTATAAAATATTCTAACCAAATTTTTTTTAGAAAGCTGTGTTAGTCGTTGCCAATAATGGCAATCAGCAGAATATTCAGAAGGAACGAATGATGAATTTTTATAGCCCATACAAGTCACCCAGTTCGCTATAGAAATTCATATTGAATGGGGGCAGAAAAACGTAAATATTCTCTGTCAGTAAGAAATTTCAAACCCAAAAGGGAACATACAGTGCTTTCGCTGCGCCCGTGATGTGCTGCGAAATGTCAATGTCAAAGATATTTAAATCTCTTGATTTGTTATGCAAATAGCTAGATTGCACGGTATCGAAGCGGTATTCGACTCTTACGGCCTTGGCTGGTTCTCGGTGACATCATTGTGACTATAATTAGTTGTAATGTTTCAACTGTATGTGACAACGATCAGGCCATTAAGGAAAAAGGGCGATTTCCCATTACAAATCGTTATCCTATTTATATACATGCATCTAATAAGGTTAAGTTCGCAACTTAGGACGGAAATTACGACGTGCCTAACGACCGCCGGTCGTCAAATCCTGGACCAATGTGACGTTACGCAAATTGTGATCAGTCATCACGCGGGAAATTATCCCTTAGGTACTAAAAAGAAACGCCAGTCCTCTAGCGATGATCATTGACCCGCACAGCTGCAAGATTGGCTTCAAAGTTTCGACTTCTCTCTTTGTCTCAATGAGACAACATCAATGTAAAAAATATATTTCGTTACGCGTCGGAGCCATTTGTTCTTTTACCGTAACGTCTACGTTAAATTATCGCCAGTCAGGCCTACAACCAAGGAAAATTCTTATAATTTTTAAATGGTACTGAGATCTATAATATCCTATGGTTAATACAACAAATGAAAATGGTAAAGTTGAGCTTGCCTTTACGGACTAAGCTTTTGCGGTAGTTGCCAGCGCCGTAGTTTTTTAAAAATTGAAATAAATAAAAAAATTTTATGATATAACATCAAAAAGAGGAAGATGAAGCTCGATCGTCCTTATTATAAAATGCGACGGCTGTAAAAGTTTACTATACTTCAATACTCTTTTCTGAAACAAAGTTTGGAAACATATTCGCTTCAACAATAAACAGTTGATCAAGTCGACCATGTCTGTTGGTTGAGGAAAACATTAATATTCATGTATTAATCAAATAATCGTAAGTGTATTTAAATATAATTACAATTTACTTCAATTATTTTAATTAATTTTTCACTTGTCGGGTAAATGATGTTTGCCCATAAATGTCTGTAAAAACAAAAGACTGTGGTCACCTTTAAAATCCTAAAAAAATTTATGTACATATCGCATGCAATTAAAATTTAATTTTCCATATGTCGCAGCAACAAAACAAGTTTTGAAACCAAAAAATAATATCAACCAAGTAAGAAAATTTCACGCGAATGTGGCCGAATATGTTACACTCGAAAAAAAGAAATTTCTATACTTTGTCGATTTTTCCATTTTCATATGCGTAATGGAGGGTCACTGGCAGAATATGCGTGCGAGTTTTCATCGTTGTATCTGTCACAAACAACAAACTCAACTTTTCAATGGTGCTCTCCATTTATCTTGTACATTGCGCCTGTTCTTTGACTTGGCTAATGACTTGACTATTTTTAATGCCAACCTGCGTGCGAGAACTGCCAATATTTTTGCCAAATATGAAGACGATATTCTGACTTTTAGGTTTAGATAAGTGTTTGCTTTGGGCAGACAGACAGACAAGGTGACAGACGAACGCGCTTAAATCAACACAGAATGTGATCCTAATCAAGAATGGACGTAGTTTACAGGGTCTTTGAGCCGTCCTTCTGCAAATTGCAAACGTTTTGACAAAAAGAATATACCCTCTTCCTTCGACGGTGAGTATAAAAAAAACACTTTTATAAATGAGAGTAAGAAAAACGCAAACCAATTAAGTTTTGTTTAACAACAACAAGTGCATTTCACAGATTTTTTATTTATATATTTGAAAACTTAACCAAAAACAATTACGCAATATAATCAACACCATATATATTATATATGCATGTGTGGGAAAGCGCACACAAAAACTTCGTGTTGATGCGGATGTTTTTACAACACAAATATGTCTTTAATGACATAATTGTTGACATTCTTCTTGAGTATCGAAACGATTAGCGTTGCCCTGACAGCCTCCATAGAAGAATTCTTTGCAAGTCTTCGCTTCGCTATCGTAATAGAAATTTAATTTTGAACCACGGCAAGGACCGACTTCCTTTGGTAAAGAGCAATCTGCTAAAGCGAGCAAGTATTTAATCTATGAAATCATTATTTATTCTCTTGTAAATGGTTCGTTACCCGATTTGTCAGCGGCTTGTACTACGGCACATAATACAATAACAACACTTAAAAGAAATAAAAGAAATTTCATGATGATATGTTTTTTTTTTTTTTGTTTTTTTTTGTTTTTTAAGAGAGGACGATCGATGTGTTTAGTAGTAGTACTCGGTATGAAGACGCGTATGCGAGTGATAAGTTCGACTAATCTGACAAGCGATATTTATACTTATCACCGAATTTACTTAACGGTAAACAATGGAAACACTAACGAAGGGCTCGTTTGTTTTGATTTTACTAAACTACACTGATATTAAATATTTACTGAATTACTTTTCGGGTTTTTCCTTTCCGCAGCTCTGAAGTTATTACACGTAAGTAAGTAACGTTACTTTAAAAAGTGAAATGTATTCAGAGTTGTTTACATCATTATTATTTTTCTTTTATATGTAGGCCAAGTACATAGGGGATGTACTCTGTGTTCCTATAACATGGCGATGATTGGAAAGAAGTGAGAAAAGAGGAAGAGATATGAAGGAACTATTGGCCGTAGACTAGCGGATAGTGTGGATAGCCTATAAATTTTATGCTTTTGCCAATTGGTCATTCACTCACAATGGTCACGACCAATGTAAACTCTACCGCACTAGAGATTTAAACTCACAAACACTAACTTAATAGTCGCTATTCTTACCTACTCGGCTATTTATTCGGATATTATTGACTTCATATGTTTAAATTTCATTCTTGGGCTCGTCATACTTAGGACCAGACATCAGAGTCGCACGAGTGTTCAACATTCCAATTAGATCTTTCTAACTTTCTCTGTCTGTCTTACATAAAAGTTTAAAATTTATGACTTGAGGTTTGTTCGAATTCTTTATTTACTTCGAGGTCTTCTCCTAAGCAAAGTCAAAGTTTCCAATATTATAAGAAATGGTAATACACATAAAATAGACGACTGCACTCTTTCAACTCTCTCATCTTTTTACTTCAAAATACTTGAAATATCCCTGATAAACATTTTTGATTCAGATAATGGGTATTCAAAATTCGCCTTGAAATAGCCTTGAAGTTTTTAGACAAATATTAGTAGCAGCGCTATTCATTATTATATACTGACCTTTAACTTTCTCATACAATGTGCTTAGTGCTTAGTATTGATAAGACTCGACGATTTCTTAAAAGAGTACAAACGACAGATTTATCAACCAAGTGAGTATACAGGCGTGCTTTGTTTATCACCAGGCTTGTCAAACACAGTTTTGATACAACAAAAACGGTGCAAAGTATGCCAATATTATAACACGGTTTTGACATAATACGATTTCCAAAATTCGAATATGTATTCCGCTCGATTTGTTTTCCATTTCTTTTTGCTTTTCGTTTCATCGTTAAGAAGAGGAGCTTTAAACAACTTACACCAATTGTTGTACAGGGTATATTATGTTTGTGCGGAGGTATGTAAGACGTAGAAGGACTTAAGATAGACTCATCTCTTATTACACCCAAGCCTCCCTGTCCGTCTGATGACTGTTCGTAATTAATATCAAGCTGCAGGTCGTAATTCTTAAAATATTTTTTGAAGAAATTTGGTGCATTGACGCGCTTTGAAGAACGATGTACACTATTGAAAAACGTTTGGCCTGGTCCACTTTTTCGACCACTTCTCATATAACGCCCTAATTTGGGAGGTCGTTATAAAAGTTTGCAATTTTCAAAATTTCCCGATAAAACTCGCTCTGTAGTAGCATTCGGACACTGTAAATTGGTTTGACATTGTCAATTTTTTTAACCCTCTCTCGTACAACCATTCCAACGAAAACAGAATCTTTATATAGTAAGAAGGCATAATTTTTAATATTTTCTAATACCATCGAGAATTTGGATCACAAAGAGCCCATTTTTTTGATACCATCGCATATAATGAGTCCACCTATATGCAGACTTTTTAGTTTATCTTAAGCTCGTCTAGGATTTACATTTGTCCACACAAATTTACCACATGTGGTGCAGGTTACCGTGAGTGGATGGCTGTCTTATAACACAGTTCTGATAAAACACGATTCGGAATACCCGCATTGTACGAGAGACGCCTGTATATCAATAAATAACTGGTTCATTAGTACTCGCTTATAATAAAGTGTATTTTCTTAAGGCCCAATATAACGACTGGTTTTGCAGAAATGATTGCAGTTTCAGTTTCACTTGAGCTTGGTTGGATTTTATAATATATTATAGAAACGTTTCACGCATTTACATATTTACGTAGCTGCAGTGCAAAGCTTAATATCGTTAAAGGATTAATGTATTTGAATTTTCATATGCAATACTCCTAAAAAAGGGCATGAAAAGAGCCCTGATGGGTCTATTTCCATCTTCGACATGCGACTCTGAGTAGAGTTAGGGCGTTCCCCTGTCTATCGGTTCATTTGATGTTCGATACTTTTCATTGTTTGTGATCTCGACACAGCTGCGTCTACAACCACATCCACTCTATATACATGTATACAATTTGCAATGGATAATGATTTGCGTGTCTTATGAAAGCCTTCCAAGATGTAAATTCAAAAATGAACACATTCCCCTAGCCTATCAGATATTTGAAGCAAAGAGATTATCTTGTCCAGAGCGAACAAAAAGCTTTCATCGGTCCATCACAAATATATTTTACAACGTTGTATATTGCTTTGAATTGTTTCGTATTTTTCTGAAGATTTTTATGACTTGTTCAGTTGTTCTGCTTCTTTATTTAAAACAGCACCGAAGCGCGTTATTTTCTATATTTGACCAACCATTCAAAAGATGCTTTTTGTACATGTATACATGCGCGAGGCTTGCACGAAAAGGACTTGGGAAAGAAACAGGTCTGTTTATGCATGCTTGAGTTTCAAGTGGGAATATCTAAAAAGAGATAGTAAATAAACGCAACGCAGAAGTGTAAGGCGGAGTAAATACACGAGACACTATTAATTTACCAGCACGTAATCGAGAAGACGATTTCATTATGTATCATTATGCAGTGTAAAAGATTATTGTCATATGATTACAAGGAGTAAATATATCTACCGGAAAGGTTCGTGTTTGTGAATTTTTTCGGACCATCCTCATGCCATGTTGTATTACAAACTGTACCTCCCCCAAAACTTTTTCTATAAATTCCTTCATGCTTCCGCATCATTTCTTCACAGCTGGAATTCGTACAAAGTAGAGTGACGTAAATGGATTTTGTCACTGGCCATCGGTTCACGATTGCGTCTCAGTTAATGCTAACACGAATCATCAACGTTTTAGCTCATTTGCTAAGTCAGTACGTGTACAGTCAATGACAAAAAGAGACAACTAAATACGCGTCAAGCGAATATGCGCATACTTGTTTTAATCGGAACGACCAGCAAATCTTTGTGGTAAACCTAATAAATGAGTACGACCTTAAAATATTGAAAAAGTCGTCCTCAACGTTAACTTACGCATTTCGAATTGTTTCTTATATTTCCGAGAAGTATACTCTAACTCGGTATGTAGTCAAATTACGGATTCTGAATTTTTGTACAATAAGGACCTTAACCTAAAGTCCAGCAGATAGAATCCATGTTCTCTGCAATAATCGTATTGGTAAACCGATCTATCGCTATCTCAATGAACTTCTCCAAAGTGAGTTTTCCAACACTTAATCTACGTCCTTTGTTGTTATGTTCTTCTTCGTACAGTTCATGTATAGCGTCTCTAAAGCCATCAAGTTTAGAAAAACACGAAATGGCTATTAATGACTTTATTGCCTACACCTTATTAACGATTTGCTGGAATCATAAGGGAAGAGGCAAAAGAAGTAAAATGAAATAAAATTTTAAACGTTCATCGTAAACCCGTGTCGCAACAAGTAAGCGTAAATTTACGGGATATAGACGAAATAACCTTGAACTTGTGCTATCGTAGCAGGTGTTAGTCATAATTGCAAGGTAAATATGTTAAATGTACTTTCCCAACACTTATGCAAAAAGCTTGAATATTTTATTTTACGCATACGATTTCGTACTGATGGCGATGTAGAAATAAAATGTTGCTTAAGTTATACAATTAGTGGTTTTGTGCTGCTACAGGAAGCAATTTTGTATCGAAGTATTGCTACATATCAGTTGTTCCGTATTTAACTAATAATTTGCAATATGAAACTAAGAAAAACCAAGTAATAAAATTGTGTTCATAGCGGTGCGAATTGAGTTCGATAACCCTTCTCTTAATAGAATACAGAATATGTGAATAGAATATGTGAACCTAATGCATTAAAATTAATTTTCTTGGTAAAATAATTTATATTCTTCACTTAATTGAACCCCCTTACAAAACTAACTATTAGTTTAAAAGTTTACTTTTCATGAAAAATGTCATCAATGGTGGAGTTCAATTAAATTGCTAATAGGAACCAATTTATATAATAAAATATTAAAACTTAGTCCTTTTTCCCATATAAAGGCTTACTTATCATGAGAATTTCAATTTTAGTATAGTTAAGTTCTACACCAAATTACTGTCATGGGCCAATTTTCATTCGGAAATGTTTAAAGGTAGACCTTTAAACTTATATTTCGTAGGAACTTCTGTAAGAGGTAAGGTGCAAAGAATAGATCTCCGTCGTCGAAATTTGGTACAGTTAACTTCTAGTTTGTGCACTTGTTGGAGTTACGCTACTTGGGGGGTTTTTGGAAATCGCTTTCCAAGAAATGCCTTTGCCCTTGTAAATGTGATAATAAATTTATATATGATAATAGCTCGCCCGCATTCATCTTTTTAATATTACTTTGGATTACTTAAGATATCATTTAAAAATTTATTAGCGCACTTTAATAGCCTTTTGTGAAGTAGAATTTGAAAGTGTACTCGCTTTGCATTCAACTCGATTGTGTTAATTAAGAACATTCTTATTCTATTCTATTTTGTTGAGCCTAGTATTAATATTTATATTTTAATCATATGATCATAATTATATTTAAATGTAATTATAATTTATTCCAATTATTTTAATTAATTTTTCACTTTTCGCGTAAAAGAAATTAGTCTAAAAAAGTCTTGCAATTTGGTCACTTCGGAAAGCCTAGAAAGAGCATGCATTTATCGCATGCAATAAAAATTCAACTTTGCATATGTCGCAGCAACAAAACGAGTTTTTAAACTAAAAAATAATGTTGGAACAAAGAACTTCTATAGATGAGAGTAAAAAAAAAAACGCAAACAAATAAAATTTTCCTTTAAAAACCAACACGTTTCACAGATCATTCATTTATTTATTTCTGAAATCAACCAAAAGCAATTACGCAATATAACCAACATCATGCACATAAGTGTATGTGCATATTCGTTTCTGGACGGATGTTTTTACAATGCAAATAAGTCTTTAAAAACATAAGTTTTCACATTCTTCTTTAGTATCGAAACGATTTGCGTTGCCTTGACAGCCTCCATAGAAGAATTCGTTGCAGGCTTTTGTCCCACTGTTATAATAGAATTTTAAATACGAAGCGCGACAAGGTCCGATTTCCTTTGGTAACGAGCAGTCTGCTAAAGCGAGCAGATGTTAATACTATGAAATCGTTTCTTTTTCTCTTATAAAGGATTACCTGATTTTTCAGCGGCTTGTACCACGGCGCATAACACTAAAACAGCACTTAAAAGAAATAAAAGAGATTTCATGATGATGCGCTATTATTTTATGAGAGTATTCGAGTATTCTAGTATTATTCGGTAAGAAGACACTTAGACGAGTGATAAGTTCGACTAAAGAGAAGGCGTTATTTATACTTATTACAGAATAATATTGTTGAAGAAAAACAATGAAAATACTAGTAAAGGGCTCTTTTGTTCTTATGTTACTAAACTAGATGACATTAAATGTTTATTTCATTACTGCTTGGGTTTTCCCTTTTGGGAGCTGTGGCGACGTTCAACATTGCAAGTAATGTTATCTTGAAACGTAAAATGTATATATAGGAACTTTTTAAAATACTCATTGACCTTACACACATTTAAAGTTCACTAATCTGTCTGTAATGCATAGAAGCAGACATCGGAGTCTTCGCTTACGTGCACGTATGTTCAACATTCTAATCTCTTCATATCCTACTATTGACGTTAAAAGAATTGATTTTTTTTTTAATTTCTTTTCTCGGCTTATGGCATTTCGTTGAATAAAGTCGACATAGTAATATAGAAAATAGACTATTTCATCCTTTCTCCGGTATTACTCAAAAATTTTTGATTGCTATGAGATATCTTCCATTAAAACATTTTCGATTCAGAAAATGGATATTCAAAATATGTCGCAACATGGCCTTAAAACCGTCTCTTTACGTTTATGGATCAAGATTAACAAACATGGTATTTATTATTATAAATATATTATGCGGAGTGGTTAAGAAAAAGAAGAAAAGCCCGATTTATCGACCAAGTGAATGATATGTCAATATATATTTGGTTCATTAATACCCACGTGTAACTTTTATTCTCACTATTCCGACCAGTTTTCAGATATATAATTTCAATTCAGTTTGATTTTATAATACATCGATCGTAGCAAAAGTTTTATGCAGTAAATCATTTCTGTGTTTCTAAAGTCTGACATCGCTATAGGATAAAAAAATTTGTTTTTCCGTATGCAGTACAGAAGCATGAAAGTACTCCTGCTCAATATAGAATCCTAAGTAAATTTAGCTGCGTCCGTCTGGTGTTTTCATTTTCGACAGAAGAGTGACACGTACATCGTTATTTGAAGGTAGGCGTCATCCATATCCACGATCATGTTCACAAGAGAAAAAGCAGGCATGGATTTGAAACCTTTATGAAAGGCATCTAAAACACAGAGAAAAACAGGCGTTAATTTGAAACTTTTATGAAAGGCATCTAAAACGCAAATTCAAAAAATAAAATAAAACCGTCTTGGAACCTATCAGCAATTTGATACAGAAAAGTTACATTTCCTCTAGCGAGCTATGTCATGCTCAATCGATTATGTCCATCTTCAAAAAGATTATTGTAAGGTCATATGTTTATGTGGTTTCAAGTACCGCGTATCTAAGATATGTCACAAGGCTGTTAGAGCTTTTTTATTCTTTCCGGTCGAGGAAAGCCGAATTAGCGAGTTTTTTGCATATTTGACCAGCTCCTCAGGGGAGGTATGCTATGGAAGGATTGTATGCACGTTGTGTAAACGCGAACGATCCTTCTGAACTATTCTCGCATATTGTACGCCATATTGATGCTCGGTGATAATAGTTGCTACTTGTGCTTGCACCGTCCTTCATTAGTTGATTCCGTAAGTCCCGTCAGCGCATGGTGCACGATGGTCAACCGTGCCAAGTGATGGTGTTCTTGTCGATGGTGATATTTAAGTAGGACTAGTTGTGCTTTTACTTGCCGAATTCGTATCAGGAGTCATACCGCAACACAAAAGCATTTTTTTGATGTCTTTGCTGCTCCAAAATCTTTTATGGGGTTGATTTGCCATGCCAGCAAGTCCACAACCACGCGCACATTAAAGGAGGCAAGTCAACGCTGTATCAACGAAATTCACCCACATTTATGCAAAATGGTTTTGGAGAGTTTAGACAAAAGAGTGCATATGTGCCAGCAAAGCCTTGTAGGCCATGTGCCCGATGTGCTATTCCGCATGTGTATACTTTATGGAATCTCCGAAGCTTTTTTTCCGGTGTTTTGCTAACATTACGACAAAATGAATAAATCCTTCATTCTTCAGTGGTGGATGTAATAAATATGAGATAAAAGCAAATATATAAACGAGTTATTTTTAATTTGCCAAAATAGAAAAACAAACAATGGAAATATCATCGTGCGTAGATCATAAGCGACAAGCCTTATAAACTTTTATGTCGCTTTACAAAGTATTTTTGTGAAATGTAAAGTACGCCTTATGGGGCAGTGGTTGAGACATTGCAAAACAACGCCAACGAACTCCAGTTAGGCTGATGACAATTTGAAAAAAACAAAATTGGAAAAAATATTGGAGAGCAGAAGAAACAAAATTTAAAATATTTAAACAAAACTATCATTGCTTCTCTAAAATTCGGAGTTCTTTTCTCTTAACAGCTAACATTGCTATTGTACTTGTTTTTTTTGGTATAAAAGTCTCATCAACGGAAAAAGAAAACTATTTAGTGAAATGAAGTTCTTCGTGTTTCTGTTTTTAAGCGCAATTGCTTTAGTTTCGTCTGAAACCGGGCATTTATTTAAGAACCGCTCCGCTCCGGTCGACAACGGGAAATATTTTAGCGAAGCATTGCAGAAATATGTTTAATATACTACGCAGAGATCGCGTCTTGCAATGACAATAAAAAATGACTGGTGACGTTCAAAGGAACCATTCTACCAAATCCGTCGTTACCACTTTCGATTATC
This sequence comes from Glossina fuscipes, assembly GCF_014805625.2. Lineage (NCBI taxonomy): Eukaryota > Metazoa > Arthropoda > Insecta > Diptera > Glossinidae > Glossina > Glossina fuscipes. Next base: position 32,299,924 of record NW_023998416.1, on the reverse strand, counting down.
AGCCATTTCTTCTAGGCAGCGCTTTCGTTCTTACGTAGAATGCAATCTATGACTCAATTCCTGCGTTGCTCTTGAAAGGCAGTCATTCTTCTTAAGCGGAAAACGTACGCTGCCTTAGAGACAAGAGAAAGCATTAGCTAGGAGGAAGCTGTGGATACCATTTGCTACCTCTTTTACATAAGTTCAAGATCATTTTTAATTCTTGAGAGGATTTTTTAAATTTTCATAAAAAATAAGTGCAAGAAGAAGAAAACTTCTAATGTCCGATAGAAACTTTAAAACAAATTCGCCTTTTCTTCAGCAGTCTGATTTATATCTATTATACCAGCCTTTCTCTTCTCGGACTATTCGAGTTAATTTTTCACCGAAGCGAATTCACTTTTAGAACCCGTAACAAAAGCAATTACTCCGTGACAAAACTACATTTTTCGGTAACTACGCGACGCTTAAATAAAATGATGTTTAATAATTACTCCAACTATTCCGTTCGAGCTAGTGGAGAAAATAATTGAAAGTTTAGTCGGTAGTAATAATTTGCGAATGTAAGGCAATTGCATTTCTGTTGAGACGAATATCACAAACACCACCATTGCTATTATACGTGTTTTTTGATATAAAAGTCGCATCAATAGCAAAAGAAAACTATTCAGTAGAATGAAGTTTTTGTTGCTTTTCTTTTTAAGCATAGTTGTTTTGGCTACATCTCAGAGGGGCGAAGGTAAGCTTGTGTAAATCCGAAAAATATTTAACTTTTAACTTTTCTTTAACGTAACGAAATGCCGAAAACCAAGCCTGAAGGACCCGCCATTGAAGTAAGCTTCATAAAATTTTGTGTGAACACCACAACTTAGTAGAGTTCGCTACAGAGTACAGTTTCTGACACTTTAAGTACCGTTGATTTGAATATTTGTAATTCAACCATTGAAAATTTGTAAAATTGTACGAAATACTGCCTAGAGTGGACTGCTTTCAATTTCCATCCCTAAATAATTATATTTCGTTCATGAAATAAGTGCAGGCAGATGTTTAGTCCGAATCGTATGAACTGTTTACTTATTCTTATTAAGAAATAATTTTGTTCTGCTAAGCACAACTTGGGCGATGTAACTGCGATTATAAGAAACCGATGGCTAATAATATGAGGGGAGAGGCAGAGATTGAAGGATTTTTTGCAACATTTATTAGTAGAGACGTTTTTAGACAAAACTTTTCCTACTTTTACGATATAAACTAAATTTTTCCCCCTTTTAGATATCTGCCACATGCCACACTCGGCAAATACTTACGATGCGACTCGTTGTTCCACCGGAGGTCAACCCCTTTGGTCTTATGATGCAAGCGTAAATTCTTGTGTGAAATTTTATTACTTTGGTTGCGAAGGAAACGATAATCGTTTTTTAACAAAGACACAATGCGAACTATTATGTAAGAAGAGCGAAGGATTTATCTTCCGTCACTTAAGTTAGGAGCAGGCATTGGATAATGTTTATATCTAAACCTTCATCTTAAAAATTATATGTATTTTAATATAATATATATATGTTCGCGAATGAGTAAGATAACAAAAGTCTTTAATTATTAAATTTACTTTCTTCATTGAAGTGACAATTAGGGTCCACTAAGTGAACTTTTAAAAAAGTTCAAACAATTACCAGACAATAACCCAGACCGCTTAAGGTGCAGAGTATATTAAGTTGTGCGGGCGTACGTAATACCCAAAAGTTTTGATTGATTCAACTTAACGTCTGTCGATGTACTTTCCTTTTCAACCTACAAGTCGCAGTTTTTGAGATATTTTGATATTTGAATAGTCTTCGACCACTCCCCATATACCGCCCAATATTGAAAAGTCTTTATATAATAAAAAATAATAATTTTGAAAATTTCTCGATAATCCAAATCTTTTGATTCGGAAAGAGCAATTTTTCTAACCATATCTAAAATAATCGTTCCTACGGAAACTGAATGTTTATATGGTGATTGGGCCTAATTTTCCATATTCTATGACGAAAATTGGTTTGTAATTGATAATAGAAAGCAAGTTTGCCGAGCTAAGAACACGTACGTCTATTTTATGGATAGCAGGGGGTACAAGGATTCTTGGAATTTATAAACCTTTGTACGCCCAAAAGTCCCAATTGCTAATGTTTGATGATGAAAATTCATTCATGATAATAATTTGACTTAAAAACAAATAAGAACATTATAGTTGGGCAAGGCCGACCATTAAATACCCTATACCACATTATCTAATACAATTCTTATTTTTATTAGAGAACACAAAAGTTATATCCTGTTTCTATATAAAGACATACTTTTCAAGTGCGCATTTCTGGGGAAGCGGGCCTAGAACCCGTTGTACAAATTTAATCCTTACATAAGGTGGGATCCAAAAATAAGCGTGAATGATCCAAATTTTGCAGAGTTCATTTTTATATGAAATTACTAGTATGAGTCAGTTTTCTTCACTCCATATTAAAACTTAGGCTTTTCTGCTTTACAAGGAATCAATTTTCGTTAAAATCCTCATTAGTGTACGATCCAAAAAATAGACCGCGATAGTCTAAATTTGGTACAATTAATTTTTTTATGTTAAATTACTATTATGATATAATTTTCATCATGAAGCATTGAAAATGATACGTGTTTGTCGCATGAACTTCAGTTTCCATTAAATGGGAGGGGATTCAAAAATTGTCCCAGCCGGTTTTAAGTTTTCACACCAATTTAGAATGCCGAAATACTACTACTTAGCCACCTTTGCTGAGAAATTTTGAAAATTACAATTTTTTTCCATACAACAACTTTACAGGATACGGCGTTATATAGAAATGGTAGAAAAAAGGTAGACCGATCCGAACCATTTTCATAGCGTGCACTGAATTTCATCAAAATATCTCAAAAATTACGATCTGCACCGAGGTTGAACACAAATTTACATCGACAGACATCAGAAACACAACCGGACAGACGGACGGCCATGCTCAGATCAATTCAGATTACAATTCTGAATCGATCGGGTCTATCTTAAGCCCTTCTGCGTGTTACCTTATGTCCGCATCAACTAAGTATATAGCTACAGGATATCTAATTGCCGGCTTTGCCCGATTATTACTCTCTTACATGTTTTTATTTTTATTTTGTTTATAACGTGCATTTAGTTTACAGCAATACGAAGTACGTATTATTTAAATATCACTGAAATTTCGCATGCATTGCTCAAAGAACGGACACGCCAATCTGCAAGTCAAGCATTTTTCAATGTTTTTGATGAGCCAACCATCCCGAGTTTATACCCCACACTGCTTGACGTGCAACACGTCGTTAAGTTTGCAAAGATATATACAACACACGCTCAGCGTGATATTAGCGATTTGAAAATTTTCAACTGCCAAAATTTTAATGCCAAGAAATCAAAAGTGTAGGATGATGTATTTGACATCGATTATGAATACGAGTGTTAAGTTCTATATTTTCTTGCTGTTTTCCCCGCCGTTTGGCAATGCTTCGAACAAATGAGAGGACCCGAGCATAAAACCTTCGAGCAAGAGGAGTGAGGAAGAATATTTAAATATGTAAAAGCGTTTTTATAGTCTTGGCATTGCGGACTAACGAAAAATTTATTGTAATAGGAAATGTCAGCAGCATATTCCAAAACTTCAAGAGCCGATGCAACGACTTCTACGATTTTCATTAACTTCTTTCCAATTTTTTATCTTTATCTGTTTTTTTTGGTTCTTGTATCTTTAAAATAATATTTTATAACGCACCAAATAAGGATTAAGCCATGTCTGCCCTTCTTTGTGGTGTGTGTTGTTGGCGCTATCCTGCTCGCAAGGACGAAGATATCGACTTCAAATTTAGTAGAAACATTGAGATGTTTTTGCACGCAAGTTGCTATTGAAAATGAATCAAATTGGTCAGAAAGGAAACCCCGCAGTGGGACGTAAACTGAACGCAACTCGATTTATGGGTTTTTGCACGTTACCAAGACATTATAACATTTTAAATGCTGATAATTTCCACATAAGCTTTATGGGCTCTTTACGTATAAAAATGGAAAAAATCGGCCATGCCCACACAAACTTACAATTGAATTAATTATAATTTTTTTTTTTTTAATTTTTTTGAGGACGGAGTGTTTAAAACTACTTTGTTCATTGTTCAAAGGAAGATATGTTATTTGGCCAAAAATTGGTTAATCCTAAAATGAATATGATGGGATTACTTTTTTCTCAATAACGCCAACGATATGGTTACCAAATAAAAGAACTTGGAGAGTCGAATTACGAAAAGCGGTGGATATGCGAGGTTTGGCCTTTTTACTTGTTTTTTTCAGATTCAAGTTTGCACCAAAAAAGCTATAGATCGAAGAATCTCTTCCAGGCTTTTTTTTTTGCTTTTAATAAAACGAATCACTTAGCAACCACTTAGCGGATTTACCCTATATTTAAAAAGACAGAAGACAGAAATTTATTGCTTGCAAAGGACAACATCTCTTTTGATATAAAGTGTAATAAAATTAAAGTGGTAAGTTGTGCCTTTCCGATTGAGTACTGAAGCATGTAAGAGGATTTCGATACAAGCTTATACGTCCATATATATCTTTTTAATAACGGAATGAAGAGGAAGAATTCACACTTGACATGAAAGCCATCGTCACATAGATTCCATCTCTTCGCAGAAGCACTCTCTACTTTCGAGTCGCTAGCAATCTCATATCGATTCAATGTTCTCGATGAAGCTACACCAACGTATTCTCGTTTGAGGACGCCTTTACAGGGATATAAGAACTTTCCAAAAATCAATAATATATTATGGAAGTTTAAGGAATACATTTTAGATAATAAACTTCTTTACCTATGTGGGATAGTTTTGACTCCTCTTAGTTTCTGATAGAAAATATGAAAGACGGTTGGCTTTTTTTGTAACATTTCGATCTAGACGCACGCCGTCTCGGCATGTACGAATTAATTTTTCACCGATGCAAATTCACTTTTAGAGAGCATAGCAAATTAAGCCTCTCGGTGACGAAACGAAATTTTCCGCTAATTAAACGATGGGCAATTCATAGCATTTATCGCGACTCAAACTGTTTCTTACAAATTACTAAAGAAAATATTTGAAAATTTAGTCGGTAGCATATACGTAATAATAATTCACTGAAAGCTGGCAAAGGAACATAGGGTGAATTAAAATCAACTCAAACCGCAACCAATTTGTATTCCAATGCTATTGTGCGTGGCATGCTTTTTGATATAAAGGTTCTATCAGCCCCATAAGAAATATGCTTTTTAAAATTAAGTTTCTAATGATTGTGTAGTTAAGCATAATAACTCAAGTTTCATCTGAAACCGGACGTCCACGTCTAACTTTGTGTACGTGCGAGAGGTATTTAACAGAATTAATACATTACGGGAAATCGCTACGGACAACATTTAATGTTTTTTAAACGGTGCATTGAAGGAATATGGGTGCAGATCCTACAAAGTGAATTTTCGATCACTTGTTACACTCCACCGCTCAAATCGAACACTCTGCCGACTTTGTTGTATTGTCCGCACCTCGGTTCTTTCGAGTTCCTCTCCGTCTCCGCAACATTTTCATTTTTACAAAGGATGCAAACTGTGAGTCGATCACTGGGTTGAGCCTACTGCCAGCCGTTCGTCACAATCGCAATTCGTATGTTGTCTGAAGAATCGCAGAGAGCAATTACCAGCGATGGACAATACTTTGGGTAATATACTTATTATCACTTTTTAAGATCTCAATATTTACAAAAAGTTTCTTAGAACTTACTTGTACCCTTAACAATATTCAAGGTCAAGTCTATTTTTCATTTTCACAAAAGATTTTTTATGATTTTCATAAAAAGTGTTTCTAAGAAAAATAAAAAAAGTTTTTATTTTTATTATGAGCAGAAGTGGAACGGTTTCCATCACTGCTAATATCTGATAGAAACCATAAAACACATTTGTGTTTTCTGCGGCATTTTTATCGGAACTTATTATTACATCTTGACATAAATAAATTAACTTTTTACAGAAGCGAATTCACTTTTATGACTTATAACGAATGCATTCTCTCCTTGGCAAAATTAAACTTTACGCTACCTACGCGATAGGCAAGTGAAGTTATAGTTCATCACAATTAACGCAACTCAAATTGTTTCTTACGAGTTGGTAGAGAAAATATGTGAACAACTATTGGAAGCAAGAAGGAACATAGTGTGCATGTAAGCCAACTCAAAGTCTTTTGGCAAACATTTTGTAACGCATTTGGATGTTTTTTGCCAACATTATTATAGCGCTCGCCTTTTGGTATAAAAGTGCCATTAACAGCAAAAGAAAAGCAGTTAGTAAAATGAAGCTTTTGGTAGTTCTGTTTCTAAGCGCCATCGTTGTAGCTTCTTCTATAAAGAAACGTCCAGGTAAGTTTATGTAAACACGAAACGCATTCAACATATTTTTAGAGCGAAAATGCTCAAAAATAAGTTTCAAGGAATCGAAGAAGTCGAAGTAAGTTCCGTCCGTACCTAAACAAATTTCTGTGTAAACGTCAATATATCAACGGAGTTGATAAGGTTCGCCATAGAGTACGGTTTCTGACACGTTGAATATCACTGATCTGAATATTTGCAATTTAACCAAAGGTCCTGTTGGTTTTACCGCAGCAAATATTTATAAAATTATACGAAATACTAATTGGGGTCATTGTTGTCAATTCCCAGCCTAGAATAATTATATCTAAGCACAATATTTGGACGACTTAGCCGTCAGTACAGGGACAGAACCCCAATAAGAGAATATGTAGATCTTATAGGATTTTTCCAACGGTTACTAACGTGCACGTTTTGGGGCGATATATATTCCCGCTAGAGCATTGCAAACAACGAGCAATAAAGAATATCATGTAAATGAATTTTTCTATTTTTTACTATTAGACTTATGCTATTTGACACATTCGGCAAACACTAAGGATCAAAGTTTGTGTACTAGCGGAGGCCAAAACCTTTGGTCTTTTGTCTCAAAGGCAAACTCCTGCGTAGAATTTTATTATTACGGTTGCTATGGAAACGATAACCGCTTTTTCACGAAGACGCAATGCGAGGAAGTATGTCAGGATAAAGAAGGCTTCAGTTTATTGAATATAGGAGCAAGTTTTGGCTAATGGTTAATCGAATTTCGATCTTAAGAGTGAAATGTATTATATAATAAAAATCTTTAACATTTAGCTTCCTTTTTTTATTGAAGTGACATTTAGAGTCCACTTAAGTGAACAGTTTATGGCATTCAATTAATTGTTAGTTCACAACAATATGAAAAATGGTAGCCGAAATCGAGATATTTAATGCTCAACGCTTCAATAATATAGCAATGCACTGCTCTTGGCTTTCCAAAGGTGTAATTTACTAAGAATGTTAGCGTAATTAACGCTATGTTGAACTTTAAAAATTAAGCAAACGTTCAAGTAAACAAATTTATCTTGGAATTAAAAGAAATGCAATTATGGAAATCAATCTTGGTATCCTATGCTGTCGTCCCTTTTAAAGTATTGCAAAACTGCTGCAGAAATAATTTAATTTTCTCAACCAGCAAAATGTGATTTTTCTTCAATCGGAATCATCGATACTCTGACTCCCTTGGCAATGTTGCTATCTTCAATGAAGTGTCAAGCGTTCGTGAGCAATGTGATCTCAGTGTTGTAACGAAATCACCCATCTATCTTACTAAGAGTGAAAAAATCACTGACATTATAAAATCTCTGAAAAATAGAAAGTGATCTGATCTTGACAGAATTAATAACTTTTACTTAAAGGAGTTACCTAAAAAAGAGTCGATATTTTGGAAAGTGTCGTCAACATTTGTCGCAAGTCATGTTACTTTCCGTGAATATGGAAATCCTCTAAATGAATGCCAATTCTTTAACCAAATAAAGCCGGAAATAGCCTCTCAGCATACAGACCTATAAGACTGCTTTCGGCAGTCAGTAGAAACTGTTGGAAAAAATTCTCAAAAAGAAGTTTATTCCCCATATATATATATATATATATATATATACCCATCACCGAATGATGCGGGATATATTCATTTGCGTTTGCGACGTTTGCAAGAAGATGGAAAAGAAGATGGAAAATTTTTAATTTGTTATGCCCATTTTTACTAGCAGACAAAAGTTAAACGATGTTGATGCTTTCATGCTTAAATAGCGAATAAACAGAAATGTTTTATTATAACTAAGAAGCACATACACGAGTTGTAGATAAAGGTATGAGTTTAATAGAGACAGAGAGGCGCAATTGGAATGTAGTTTCTAGTATGAGACAATATTCAAAGACCACATCAGGAAACGGTTCCATTCCTCACTTCTTGAGTAAGAAACTCCACATTCCCAGGTATTAAAGTAGGTTCATTAGGCTTGGCCATATGTTGTGTTTCTAGTTGCCGGTGCCGCTCTTTTTATTCCAACTTTTGGTATTTGCCTCGGGACGTCATCTCACAGGCATGTTTTGTAGTTATATAACATAACGCCATAAGACAGGGCTAGATGTGCTCAATAAGGTCCCGCAGCGGTTCAGCGAATATATATCAGAAAGCCTGTTTATCTCTTGTAAACTATTTTCAAATTTGTCGTTTTTTGTGTAAACAGTGGAATCTATATATCGATATATTTTTGTATTACTCGATATGGGAAACGGTAAACCGGCGAAACTTGAACTAAACCAACTAAAAGTTTGATAACATGTAAAGTAAAGTAAATTAAGCAAACGTCTACATAGGTCTCCCAGTAACTATTATCTAATCACCCAGTAATTACTATATAGTCACCTTTAAATTATAAAAATTTGATAACCCTAATAACATTAAAAAAATCGCTTCATTGTGTAGGAAAACTCTAAGTGAACCCAATTTTCCTTAAATTTTCTTTTTCAACTTTCTTTCAGCGTGAAAAAACGGTTAGCTGGGGTTTTTTGAAAATAACACCCAAATGTCAAAAATACCAAAATTTTGTTACACAATAGAGATGCATCAAAAGTGCAAGTAGCAACACCATATTTTAACAGTGAAAATAGATATGTTAATGCAGTTTAATGAAAACACCACTTGACCTCTACGCGACTTTACTTCCACGGAAACGTTTTTTCACAGTATTAGAGAGAAAACAAGCGATGAGATTGTTTCTTCTTTATTTTAGAGTTGATCTTCGTTGCAAACAATTCACAACGAAAATTGCTTCTTCTTATTCACTTTCGTCCCACAATTAAGCGCAATATTTCTTCTTCTTGTTCATATCCGTATACAACATTTCCATCATTTGTGAAAAGTTTCCAAGTTAAGCCAAAGAAAATGTGGTAAGTTATTTTATTATTTTAGTAAATTGCGCAGAAAATAAAAACATACCGCTTTATTACTTTCACACTTGCGATATTCATTGTAAAATTCTATCGTTAGATAACAGCAAAGTTTTTATCTTTTTTTTTTTTCATTAATGTGAACGTTTGTAAATTATTTTATGCATGGATTCAATTTTTTTTTTGCACAGTTCGGCAAGAGCGTCATAAGCGTTTAAAATTGAAATGGCGTCCTGCGGTACTGCCGCGCCGTAATGGCGGTAAAATGGTACATGGAGGTGATTATTTTCGGTAGCAGAAATGCAGTCCAAGAGTTCGCAGCCAAACTTGCTCGCGCCGCCATCTTGTACTGTGTTGTTGTCTGCAATGTATTAAGGATAGGTTCGTGTAAAGTTCAAACACAATGACTAGCAATTTGAATGCCGTAAAGAGAGCTAGGGTCAAAAAGATCCGGTATTAAAGAGAGGTACAATATGAAGATCATGCTCGGTTGCTAAGACAAGTGTTTGGAGATTTACTACTGTTGAAAATATAAATATCGAATAACGCACGCTCGGAAGTCGACAAGATTAACTTACGTTTTAGTGCCTCACAACTGCTTACCGAATCGCGAAGACACGATTTTCAGGATTTTTGAAAGACTGTCTTCATAACATATTTAGTTAAGGAATGAACAATACAGACAATTTGCTCGCTTTGTTTCGCTCAGTCTTTAGTGGAATAAGTGTGGCGTGCGGCACTTATTAATAAGAGCCCCGACGAAGAAACTAATAAGAAATACATCTATTGCCGTTATAGCGTTTATTACCCACCCTCTTTAGACGTTTATTCAAATTGCTGGTTGAAACCCCGTATTAGTGCATCATGACAACCACCAAAGCCTCTGAACTATTCAACAGTACAATAAAATTGACTCCATTTTATTGCAAACATATTAAATGAACATGTGAGTGCGTCTTGAAATAATCATGTTTTATACGTGTTTTTTAAACTCTCCTTTCTTGCAGATATGCGTCGCCAACTACAAAAAAAGGGATTTGCAAATTTCACGTCAAAAGAAAATTCATTGCATCCTAAAAAAAGGTCTCGGCAGAACATTTTAGGTATGTTTCCAATAATACTAAATAATTTAGTTAAATTAAGTCAATGTTTCCTACTTCGACGAGTAGAAATTTTTATATGAAAATAGGAGGTTTATTGAACTTACTATTGTAAACATATTTTAAATTGTTACCTATAAAGTTTTCCACAAAAGTTCAGTTTTAAAAAGCACGCGCTGTAAGCTTTTCAATTAATCTTTAGAGATTCTGACAAAATTTAAAATGCTTATTTAAAGAAAAGCTGTTCGTGATCTTAAAAACATCCCAAATTGTTGGTGATCTCGCTAATGTCCATCTCTTTTATTTGCACCTTCGGGAATTTTTTCAATGACGACAATCGTGCTTCCTTTAATTTTATTATTTGTAACAATGCAAGGAAAAGTTCTTGTTACACCTGTTATTATCAAGCAGACTATTCAATAGTCTGTTTAATCGCGATAGGTTTAGCTTCACAACAGGAATGTCAGTTTTAAGTTCGCTGCAGAGAAGAAGTTCTAGATTTATCTTTTAAACTACGAATGAATTTTAACTGAAAGAGATTTGGATTTCACGCTTTCATGTCATTAAAAACCTAATTGTATAAATGAGGGCAACGATTTTGATGCTCACAATTTATTTTCAACTAACTATACAACGCACATAATAGTTCCTTAAGTGCAATTTCGTCTTTTCATTTACCATCGCCGCAACTCGCATTCCGTGAACGAATCATGCAGAGAATGTAATATTTCTTATAGGCGAACTATGTTATTGCTTGCCTTGTGCTTTGGGCACCTCGGCCGGTTCTCTCGTTTCGTATTGTATTGTTGGCCAATGGTGAAGGTTCTTAGACAGATTGATTACGTTGGCAGCATTCTCTAGTCATGATACCATATCGGCCACAGAATGGCAGAAGATAAATGAGAGATTACGGCAATTCTGACGAAAATTACCCCTTTGACCGCATCTCCAGTATAATACTTCAACCTCTCTTTTTTGCGGTAGGTTGTTCTGTGTACCCATACGGAGTCGCTCACATAGTGACTTTCTCTTCTGCTATCGTGGCTGTTGTCTCACAAACTCGCTCGGTGTGTATCCTATCCGAATACTCTCCAGGAAGTGTAAGATGTGGTTACATCTTGTAATTTTCGTTACAGATACAATACTGTGCTAGGTAACATTGTCAATCTCACTCGTTGAGAAATCTTTCTCATTAGAATGACGTCGAAGGGTGCGACCGACTTCAGGGATCAAGATTGGCCTGCGGTTTAAGAATAGATTGTCAGCGATGGAACGTTGCAATATGAAAAATATAAAATAATCGTTTAGCATTTTTTTTTTGTTAATGTATTTATCAGCATTGATGTGCCGTCAAAATTTTAATTGAATGGTTATGGCGTAATTATACATTCAGAAAATGAAATATTTATTAATTATTTATTGGTTTCCAGTGATAATTGCGACAATAAGTTTAAACGATAAATCAGTGAGCATTGAGAAAAATCCAATGAAATGTTAACATAAGGCTTGTTTTTTAAAACGCATACACCTACACCACCACTTTAAGACTTACGCTGACTTACACATGTTGCATTACTTAAAGTATGATGAATATAGAATATCGATGAAGTCGAGCTGGCTTGCTGTAGCGTTGAATATAATGGTTTTGTTTCATGATGATTATTTCAGATTATTGCTACTGCAGTTAAAGATTTAATTTACCCATTTTCCGAAATATTGTAGTGATTTACCTTTCACAACGTTGAAATTTTATCAAGGAAGCAACCCTATGTTTTTAGTTATTATACATTATCGAGCAATGTATGTTTTCGTCATTTCTACCATTTCGTGTAGTTCTTCGCGGTTCCAGAAGTCCTTTCTTCGTAGTTACCATAAGTACTCAAAGCAAGGCAAAGCATTATTGTAAATTCGTGTTTTCTCAGATCATGAAGAGCTAGAACGAAGTCTTTGGCAACCCATTTCGAATTTCAAATGCATTAAGTTTTGCCAAAATTTCCATTTTCTGCCTTAGTTATTGTAAACGCGCTGATCCCATAATGGCAGCGAATAAAATTTATCTTTTGCGGTGTATGCCAAAAACGGGAATAGGTGAAAAGCATGTTGTAAACGATTAAAAGAATTAAAATTCGTTTCATATAAATAGAAACAATGCCAACAATCCCAACAATGTTGCAACAATCATTTCTTTAAAGATCAAAACATAAAAAGAATGAAAATAACGTAATGGAATTAAAAAAAAAAATCGGGGTACAAGATTGTTGTTGGTAGGCTCACATTCAATAATTCAGCAATGCATCAAAATAAAAATATGCACTGAAAAACCACTTTGGACGAAAGGTTTCCTAGGTAAAAATTGTATATATTAAATTATAAAATTCACTTATACGTCAATGAGATGAAAATTTTAATGAAAATAAGGTATTTTTGGTATTTATCGCCCATATACTGGTAGCTTGGTTCGTCAGCGCCATATCAAGCTCTTGTATCGTCACAACTGGCTACAGTGGTTTATTTAACAAAGAAAAGACAAGATAGGTCTATGTTGAGATGGAGCAAATTTGAAAGTGCTAACACACTTCAAATTGACGGATAGGACTTTTGCAGCAAGGTCACTTTTTATGTGATTCTCAGAGGCGTCAGGCGCCAGTCTCGACACGGGGGTTACTGCCGTCAAGCAGACTTTATTCGTATTAGGAACGATGGCATTTACAGGTAGAGAATTTTGAGTTGGGAACTTGCTTGTACAACTCGTGCGACTTGCTCAGCATGATGAGCAGCGGACTCACCCGAGCAGTTAGGGGTAGATGCGGATTTATTGTTGTGATAAATATTATCGGAAAATTTAGACAGAGTAGCCTGAGCGGCACCATTGAGAGATGATACGTTTGCCAGCTCAGCATAACTGAAATGAGAAGGGCGGCTTATTTGTAACTTGTGTTACCAGCTGAGTCAACGGTAGAGGAGATCCTCATGTCCCTTGCCGATAAGAATGGAACACTCCAATGAACCGTCGAAGAAGATTTAGGCGAAGACGGGGGTGAACTAGTGCAAGCTACATTACAAGTTGGTCTTTTACAGCTGGAGAAGGTGCTAGCTAGTTGATAGCGGCATTCACCGAACGTTGTATAATTTTTTCAAACTGAGACGATGGATATTTTTCCGTACTGGTTTAGAAAAATTACTATCTGATTTAATACGCTGGGGTAGATACAGACCTTTCACAATCCTTTTCAACTTTCTTTTTTTCTCAGATCGACGTGCGTTCTAATTGTCGGTAGATAGTTTCCACTAGGATGCTAACGGTCACACTAGTGTCAACTGTGGCTGTGATTCGTTGCCCCGTGCGGCCAAATATAACGGTGATTCTGCTTTTTCGAAGTGTAAATTTTTGGCAATGTCTCGTTTAGGTACTACAGTTTTGTCAGCGTTGGCCTACCAGTTTGTTAACTTGATTGTGGATGAGAGATATTATTTATAATTGGCGTTACATCTGTATACTCTGACGATGATTTACTCGCTGCTGTAAAAAACTTATTTCTAGTTTCGTATGCCGCCATGCACCCCGAATCTACTAGATTAGTTGAGTCGTAACACCCAGTTGTCAATTTTGGTCTCGTGGGCCGGCACAGACCCCGATTTTACCAGATTGAAGTTGATGCGTAAGGTTCTGGATTGTGCTGAGAAAGACTATAAACAATTGATGATCCAGCATTTGTCCTATTTGTGACGCAGTGAAGCCTAGAGGCGTAGAATCCTGTGTTCGTGGTAAAGGTTCTTTCGCAAATCTGACCAGGAATGTCAGAGCGAATTAGAGAGAGACCTGATTTTTCATTCGCTTAACAACTCTTTTTTCCTCTTTTTTTTATTTGACATTTCTCTTGGGTTTTCCTCTTATTACAAAAATAAAATTAAACAAATTCTTAATATATTTAAAATAATTACATTTATATTCAGATAAATTTTTCAATGTTCAAGAGGGTTAAATATATTTATTTATGCATATAAAAGAAGTATAATAAAGGGAATACGTATATAATAATAAGACTTTAATAACTTAGGGTATCACACAAAAATTATGAGTGCGAACGAATAAAACAAAGAACCTCATAAGATGATGGTTAAGCGCAGCTTAATATCACGATGGTTAGGCATTGCAGTTAATGTTGAAAGTGATGATGATGTCGAATGAATTAAATAACTTTTTTTACTTAAAATTTTATATAGAATCGAGTCAGCAAGATGGCTTTTGTTTTATGTTTGTAAGCAATGATAATGCACATGTTGCAAAAAAAAAAATGCAATTTCCAAATAGGCACACAATTGAATGTTTTACTGAAATTTTTTAGTATACAATAATTTACAATATCTTAGAATTTCTTCGAGTCATTTAATCTCGGTTTATTTATTTTAAAAAGAAACCGTACACCGTATTTCGTTAAATTACAATTGACGTTACTTTTGTTTTTCTCTAGTTTTACACGACACCCCCTATACCTTTTTTCCTCCAAAAAAAAAAAAACTCAAAGAAATGTTCCGTGAGTGAACTTAACAATTACTACAACGCAAGGGTACATTCTTAACGAAAATTGTTAAGTAAACCCACATGTTGCAGGGGTTTATTTCTTTGCCTTTGCCTCGGTTGAAATCGCTGATGTCCGTGAGGTTTGCGCTGCTTCATGCTTTTCCTGTAAAACTCGAAGTCTTGTTGTAGCTCCGGAGTCATGTTCTTCTCCTACAAAGTGTCTTCGTAATTCGTCGACGATTCCAGTCGTATCCAATTGAAATCCTGTTAACTGCGCCGATAGATTGTCTTTGCGGACCGTGTAGGCTCATGTTTTCCTAAGTACGTTCGCTATCTTACAACTATTTGTTAATACATCTTGTACAATAATTGCCTCAGAGTGCTCTTCCACTGTTAGTTTTCGTTAAACTGGGTTATGTCTTTTTTTTACAATCTTCCATTTTTATTCATTGCAAATTGGTTTCTTATATACTTTTATTTACCCTACTCATTTTTATTTATCTATTTCCAACTGGTTACAAAAACATATTCCAATCAAAAACTAGAATAATTACAACACAAGCCATAATCTTCGAAGCAATTTATATTACCCAGCCCATAACTCTTGATAGAATGACAGGTAGACAGTGGAGACACTCAATAGAAGGAAAATTTTTTACATTTGCTTAAATTACATGACAGAAAACCAGTTATTCAAAAACGCCAATGCATATTGCAGTCCTAGAGTCATTCTTTTACATGGGAATAGTAAAATTAGCTTTCCATGCTAAGGGAAACTAACCAAGACTTAGAAAGAATTTTCCAAAGAGGTTAGCTATGTCAACATCCTGCGACGGTGTGTCAACATCATCTGAATTCTCCTAACGCATCTTTTGCCCCTTCGCAACGGATTGAGTCCGAATTACGACTCTACCCCCGGATTGGTTTAATGCCATGGACCCTAACGCCCAACGTCGGTGCCACATGTTCTACCACCTTTTTGACCACCTCCTTAGCTGTGTCCGCAGTATTCCTACTACGGACAACCAAAGACCAGGTTTGCACTGATTTTGGCGGTACAACGGTCCGTGGCAGATTTAAAAGATCCGCCGCCTTTCTGCAGCTCCTCGATGCGGCCTCTAACCCCCATTCACTCCGTAGGACACGGCGAACCTGTCCTACCACATTCAAAAATTTTTCCTTCACTCTTGTAAAGTGAGGAAGAAAACTCATCCTTTCACCTATGCTAATACCTAGATATATGACAACAGTCTTGTACCTAAGACTAGCCCCATTCATTCTAATCATTGGCGGTCGACCGTGTGAGAGGCTACCTTTCAATTGCATCATCACGTTTTTCTCCAGTGACACACTCACACCAACACCTTGCCCCCACTCTGTAACCATGTGTATTATACGCTCTCCGAGCTGCTGAATAACAGCTCGCGTTTGGCCTTCGATTAGGATGAGCAGATCGTCGGCATATGCAGAAAACTTGCATATGCCATCTAGCCGCCTTAACAGAGAATCCATCATGATGTTCCAAATGTACGGACCACAGACCGACCCCTGCGGGCAACCTCTTACTACGTCTCTTTGCACCATGTCGATGGTACTAAGAGCACATGCGCGTCTTTGAGAGAAATAACTTGTCCAGAGGTTGACTTCTGGACAATTTACCTCTCTCAGACTGCCAAGGACTTTATCGCATCTCAGATAATCAAACGCACCCTTGAAATCTACAAATATCCCTAACACATACTTTGCTTCGCTAGCATCAACGCATTTCTGCACATGCAGCCAAGCATCCTCGGTAGAGAGTCCCTTTCGGAACCCGAATTGTTTGTCAGACAAACCCGAATTGTTTGTCAGGAATCTCCAGAAGCCTTTTTACCATCACCCTCTCCAGCACTTTACTAAGCACTGGGCGGAGACTGATGCCCCGTTAAGGGCTAGGATCACTCCTAACTTTATCAGGCGACTTCAGGAGCGGTACCACCCTGGCCACTTTCCACTGGGCTGGAAAAGTAATTGGCAGCACTGATGTATAACAGCAAACTTGTCCTGTCTTGTGTTGTGTTCTTTTCTTATATTTATTCAGTGCGCATGCGCGTACAAAAACATATGTAGCAAATTTTCATGAAAATTTTTTAATAAAAGAAAGTTAAATACCTTTTTGGCCTCTTTTATGTTGGTTTACACACAACTTATCTTTGTTACATTATTTATTAGTTTGCAAAACATGTTATTTCACAATTTTACACAATTTTTTCTGTTATTTTACTGTTTTTTTCGTACACTTTTGTTTACGTTAGCTCGCGCACATCTGCACACAACAAGAGACAAACTTAATATGAGTGAGATCGTTTGTACAAAAAGTTTATAAAATTCAATATCTTTTCTTTCTGCAATCAGGGCATGGCCATCTCAGCCCTTTTGTGCTGTCCACTACAGTATCCGTCGTTCTTCCAACCAGACTAGCACATTTGGGTGGTCATGACGCGATCGAAATCCGAACCCGTCTTGTTTTGACAATGATTATATAAGCATGCTATCAACTGCATGTTTAATGTTATTGAAAAGAAACTGTTATCTTCATTGACTTATCAGTCTATAGAAGGTAACTCTGTTTACTTACCAAAAACACATATGTTACTGATGTTTATTGTTATTTGTATATTGATGATTTTAAAAAAGAAAAACCTTTCGGTTGAAATAAATAACCCCAACATGCCACGACAGAGAGCAACGAGACAAGTTTTCAACGATACCCGTTTAAATATTGGAATGAGACGCCAACCACGATCTCTTTGTGCACATTCGATTTATTATCATAAATTTTTCCACCGGTTAACGTCTGCAATATTAACACACGTCTTATTTACCCAGAGATGCCACGATATATTTCATGACCGATAATAATGCGTTTACCTGTTTGTGGACTGGTAGTGGTGGATGGTAAACTATTTTTACTCTCCTCTCGTTTCATATGGTTGACATTATTGCTACTTGGATGATTAATTTCTCTATTGTTCAATGTTCTGTTGTGACTTACCTTACAGGTGACAAAATGTATCGCTGGTGTGTAACCCTAAGCTGCTCGGCTTCAGAACATCAAGTTTTCTATCTCTTTGCAAATGCCAATCGTGCTCGGCATGAGATAGTCCCTAACTTATATTAATTTATGCTTATATTAATTTATGCTTACATCAACAGAAGTTAATTGTTTTAATTGGGGGCGGCTAGCATTGTATTGCTAGTGAAGTGTAACGTTTTTTATTTTAGCAAAAAGAATTATGCTGAATTTGCATGACAGACTTCCCAGTGGATCCATATACCGATATGCGATCACAGTACACTATATTCCATTGCATATATAAAAATGTGATCTTGTTACTAATTAAATAAAAAAAAATTTAAGGTTAGCAAAAACTAAGATAGAATGTGTTACTCAGTTTTGCATATTTAAAGAAGTTTAATTGTTGTATTATACTGTTACAAAAACATAAAAAAATGTGATTGATCGAATTATTCCTCGAGCTCGATACAATAACAAAGAAACGATGCAGGATGAAAAGAGAGCTATTATACTTTGCTCGGGTTTTGTAAAGCTCTTCTTGGACTTCTGTTTCTTTTTCGGCTTCCAGACCGAGAGGGGACCTGGCCAAGCGGCGACAAGAGTAGTTTTTTACCACCGTTGCAGTTATCTTGTTTTTTCCTAAGGTAATGCATAATGCACTGACTTGAATCCGATGATTTATTGAGCAAAGTGAAGAATATTTAAGCTTACACAAATAATTCATTCAATTTACGGTAACTTATCTTCACTAATATTATCGGAAGGCGGGTATCGTTTTAAGGACTATTTACATACTGTTGCTTATGCGTTTTAGCACGGTACCGAGTTATTATGGACGACGGATGACGGCGGATTAAATCTCGAATCTGGGTCATACTTTGTACCTCCAATAGGGGTCGTAATCAAGAGATTTTTACGAAAACAGAAAAACAAGAAAATTCAAAGTTGTAATGCGACATAATTTGTGTCATACCTTCGATCATTCTACGACTGGCCTTGACAATTAGAGAGGATCTTACATTCAGAACAAAATTTCCTATTTCGAAAATCTTACGTTAAATTAGTAAGCTACTCTACCATATAATGTATATATAAGTGACAATGATATATATAAGTTAAATGTGGGACCAAACAAATTTATGACTTTGGTCTTCGCACCATATGATTTCGCATGCTTCGTAAGCGATCTGACGTACAGTTCAAACGTCCATTTTGAATGCAAGAGAACGATTTTCTCACTGTTTTCACCCCCCAAGAAAAATCAAACAAGCCCATTGCTGCCCTATTGGCAATAGTGACATCAATGTCACTAGCCCCAACTGGACCATGAAAAGTGAACCATTCACTCTGCTCATTTAATACCTGAACACTTCTGGTTATACACCACTCGGACAGCACTTCACCCCTTATTTGGTTGCTTAAGCCAGAAACACGTTCTGCCCTCTTGCTGAACCATAGGGGTGAGCAAGCATTAGCATCCAGCCACAGGATCAAAGGGGTGTCGCCAGCAAGCAGCAACACCGAATCCATATATCTGAGGTAATCATCCAGTTCTTGGTTAAACTTACAGTAAAGGCTTGCACACACACAGACGCCGTGACTACTTGCCAGGACAAGTGTGGCTTCCACATTTACATCATTCACAATGACAGCAGAGTGGCTATTGTGGTCGAGGAACACACGCACATCCGCTGGCAGGCCCTTGAGCCTACCACCGGACACGCACGGCTCCTGTACCAATGCCACCCCACTGCCTACCTCACGCATACTCTGGACAAACTCACACAATGCATTATAACAGCGATTGCAGTTATATTGGAGTATGAGTAGGGCCATTTTAATGGCGGGCTGCCACCCGCGAAACCATCCTATTATATTCAGGACAGGCGGAGGACATCATAAGATGCCCCGCTGGAAGCCCCCTGAACTCACAGTTTCTACAGTGTGCAGCGTTCGTACACACACTGTATCTGTGGCCACTTTGACCACAGTGTCGACAAACTATCCTCCTCACCCTGCAGTCTTTGACCATATGGTCAAAGCTGAGGCAGCGATAACACATGGGCACCTCATCGTAGGGGCGTACCGGGAATGACATCCACTCAGCGTACACCCTACCAGCGCGTAAAAGGCAATCCACAGCAGTGCTGAAGCCTTCCAAAATGACATTTGTCTTGCTGTCAACATCTGCCCATGGTTTCGACACAAGGCGGACCCCGTCGTCGAACTCATTTCGACAGGAGAATAAAACCTTAAGGTTCATCTCGTAAAGTTTATCCATAAACACGGACGGACTCAACTATATACTATATCTTAACTTACAATAGACTATGCATTTCTACCAAGAACATCCCCAAGAGCGGAATTGTGGTTTTGCTTTATGTACACAATTTCGGTTCCTAACGTTGGCTCGTCTATTTTGGAAAGTGAACTAAAGTCTATACCAAATTTGATGTTCACACACTGTTCAGTTATTTTTTATTTCGAACTATTACTTTTTGCATATCGACTGACAATTGTCACGATAATGCAAGCCATCCCCTTGCCTAGGAAATGTATTGTAGACATGAACCTCGTCCCCAGTGGGTTAAATATGATTTGCAATTTATTTGTACAGTCTCCTGAACGTAATTAGCGTAATATTATGTCGTTGAAAAATTGAAAATCCTAGAAATTACCATTGATGATGAAGATGATTCTAATTCATTCCCACATATGTATACTCAGGATAGCCATGTCCCAAAGTCGAAAAATAATCGAAAATTATAATCTAAATCAATCCATTAGCCCTTATGCAATTAATGATGCATCCTAACCTAGCCTAAACCAATCCATTAACCCAAATGACTAATGGCAAATGGGGCTAAGCAAAGAAGATACGCCACTAGCTGAACCAAGATTCATCTGAGGAGCAAAATATCAACTTGTAAGCTATTTTTCGTATTTATTTACATATTTATGTCTCCCATTGCTTTTTTGGTTTCTGCGCCGTTTGTTTGGAGTGTTACGATTATTATTCCTGCGGCGCCTCAGCCGCTCTATTTTGTGCCGTAAATCGGTAGTTTGTAATTGAAACGGCGCTCCTCGTTTCTTGCCACGTGGTCGGCTCCTTTTTCTTTTTTGCGGAGCAGCGCTTGGGGCGCTTGGTGCGCTTGGGGCGTTTGGTGCGCTTGGGGCGTTTGGTGCGCTTGTGGCGACCTGGCGGGCATCCCGTCGTAAAGTCGTTCCTAAACCTGAAAAGAAAATGTATAAGAATTTAAAAAAAAAAAAAAGAAAAATTTACTTACTTCCCTCTTGATTGGTTGGCATGTTTTTTTAAATGAAATTTCTGCGCTCGTGCCCAGCGCTGCAAAAAAAGGGAATTCCATGATTCAATTATTGCTTTGGTGCTTTTATATTGGAACGTTGGATGTTCCCCTTTCGTCCATTTTTAAATGACTTAAAAACTGAGAAATGATTTCTAATTTTCGAGCAACGGGTGCAGCTACAGTGTCGGTTTTTGCCCTACGCCTCTTCACCGACCGAGAATTTGAAACCGTAGGCATGGAGTCGCTAAGGCGCATATTCCCCTCAACCGCGGTGCCGCAGTCCGACACATCGGACGGACTGTGGTTGCGTTTTGCACCACCCCCTTTTAGTGGTCCATCCTTCTGGCCACCCTTCCCCACCATCAATTCTTCATCGGAGGACGTCGTTTCCTCGGACATCCCCCCAACACTTTTCGGGGCAGGCTTCTTCTTGCCCTTCCCCATGGTGCACTAGTCGTGCGGTATAGGCAAAATACCCCACCCAGTGCACTCTTTCAATATATAGGGCAAAGTGATTTATTTATCAATATATATAATAAAATATATATGTGAAAGACACTCACCGTGGACAGTTTTTTCAGCCGCAACCGGCGCCACCTAGTGCAGGAATCAGCAACTGCAGCAACCAGCAAGCGAAGACCGCCACCAATCAATAACAGCAAATTTCAATTCCACCTGTTCCAATTTAGCAAATTGGAACGAAACGAAATGACTTGTCTTTTACAGCACACAACAAACGGAAAATGTTTCCTCTTGTCTTGTGCACTTTAGCGTCACTTATAGATTTTATGCACATATGTTTGCACACAACATGCACACAAACAAATGATGTAATGAATTACTTATTAAAAGGCTTTTATATGCTTTTTATAATTGTTTAACACAGTAATTTATATCAATTTTTAATGTTTCAAATAAATCCATCAAATAATAATCAATATCACTGGTTTAGAGCAATTTCTACACTTATTTAGTCAATTTTTAGCTAACACTTCTATACTGTATGAAAGCAAAACATCAACTGAAGTTCGTCTCGCTCATGAGTCAGATACGTTCAGTTACCATTTATTTTGCTTCAAAAATTTCCAAATGTATCTAGTTTTTTCTTTTTTTTATTGGATTGAATGAGATTAGGAAACTAGACTTAGTTACCATATATGTTGGTTGCAAAATTTCCAAATGTATCTAGTTTTCCCCTTCTTTTCCTTTTATAGATTGGATTTTAACTTCCTTTTCTCATCTGCTGTTGCTGTGTTCGTTGATGATGGTGCTGGCTCCGATTGCTTTGGAGGTTGATGGTGATGGTCACGTTGTAGCTGAATTTGTCCGCCTCTTGCAATAGGGCCCCGTCCGCTATTGATGACTATATTGGTGATCTTATCTTCTTTCGTCACTCCCACTAGGGCACATGTTTCATGAATTTTCTTTTTGCAAAAGAGATTTTGTTTTTTTTTTGTTCTCGCTGAGAATTGTCCCTGCTCGGGCGCCACTTGTATCTATTATATTCTATCTCTCCTGCTCTAATGTGTCTTTTTTAACATTAGTGTGAAAACCATCATCAATATTATTTTCAGTTGAAATATTTTCAGTAGTTTCATGAGACTTAAAAAAATTAAAATTATTGTTATTAATCTTAGTGGTGTTAGCAACAGTTTGATTTTCATTTTCACTGAACACAATCTTATCCACAAAACCCGAAAGGATGATCTTACCTTTAGTGGTATGTAAAGTTACATTTATGTACTGTTTAATATCAAACTGCATGTTCATAATCTTAGAATTAGAAAGTATACTGTCTATAGAATCACTCACTGGCATCGCCAAGATTGGATTCATCAAGCAGTTTAACCAAAGTACGCATAGTATGGGTAAGAGAATGTTTATTAATATCATTGTTAGTATACTCCTTGGCATCTGCTGGAACATACACTTTATCTCTTCTGAGATTCCTGAGACAACACTGTGTTACAAGAATTATGTGTTATGGATGCAACTGATCTGAATCCACAGAAAATTGGACAATAACCCAATAAATGATTTCCAGAGATACATGTGCACAGTTGATAATTAGATTTATCTGGTATAGTAATTTCGCGATTATCAGTTGTTGACAAAATTTTAATTAGAGGCATAGTGTGATAGCGACTAATGTTTTTTTTTTACTGGGCGCTATTTTTTGCATTGGGTAGCTCAGCGACTCCAGGTTTTTGTTTCACAAGAGATTTCTTCAATACAGATTTCATAGCTTTATTTTCACAATTTGGATTTAAATAGACATAGTAGACATGATTGTCTTCCGTTTCTTCATTGAATCATGTACTAATATGTTAATTTTAACAGCAATAAACACATTTCATTTACTAAACCATTTTATAATTAATTAATAACACTAATCTGCTACCAACTTATCGATTAACATTTACTACATCTTTGCTTTTTTTTCTTTATTTTCAAATTAATTGTCTCTTTTAAACCAAATACTGCGTTTATTCATCCAAATTTGTCTCCGTCACCAAAATCTGCCGATATCTTTTCTAATTGTTGTTCCTCTCCTTTCTTTTCGAAAATCAAGAGAGCCCACAAACACCGGCAAAAATGGCGCCGACGCATGTCCCTCCAATTAACCTTTTATCGCGCGAGAAGTTAACAATCCTGCGAATGCATGGTTCCTTTTCTTTTCTTTAAGAAAAAAAGTAAAACAGGACTGTTAAAAAAAAATTTCATATTACAGTTATTAGACATTGTTGTTGTTGTTATTATAAACTGCAACGCCCTTAATAAAAAACACTAAGCAAGGAGAGAATATCGTTGCGTTTGCCGGTTGTTAAATACAAAGTTTTTTCTTTTCATTGTTTCTCGTTACAGGCAAGTATTTCAAGCTTCTTCTTGTCCACAAGCTCTCTTCACTTAATATCGAAGAAAATAAGTCATTGATTTTGAATGACAAATCAATAAAATATCGTTTCGTTCTTAATCGATTGTTCATATCTTGTTTTTCTTTATATCACAAATCAATGGTTACATGTTTTTTGTATCGATAACCAATCGGGGGTCTTAATTATTACAAAATGGCCACTTCGTCAAGAAGAAATACAAAATCTATATGATTTCGATATTTAAGCAAAACGTCAGACAACAATCAAACATTCAGGGTTGTTAATTAATTTGATCAATTTTTGTGTTTTTTTTCTCATTTCTAATACATCACGATCAGAAACAAATGATTACTTCTCTTTATACTGACCTAGCAATTCTGGTTAGTTTTATTATATAAACATACAATTTTGTTTTTTCGATCAAATGAATTTTTTCTGTAGTTTTATGAGAGCATAAAAACGATAAGTGGCACTTATTTACAAGAAAAATTTGAAATTTTTTTTTGACATATATTGTATTCTAATATTTGTGGTAGAAGAATTTTATTTTTGATGAAATAATTTTAGCTAATAAACACCAGAAGACCTAGCGCTCCATTGTTTGCACTTTTTCTTCGGTTATCGTTATTGTTGTTGAGCATAAAATAAATCCTTTGTGTATTTCTTGTGTTGTTGTCACTTGATCATTGTATTTACTTGGTAATTTCAATAACCTTTATTCTTCTGCGACCACTTAAATTTGTCTTTTGTACGTTAAATTTTATTAACATATTTTCTTTCTTTAATCAATAACTTTAAAAGAAAATTTGTTCATATTTTTATTTTAATTTGACAACAGATTTTACATATTTTAATTTTTGGTTGATTTCAGATTTTACATACTTGAATTTTATTTTGATTACAGGTTTAATTCAGATATCTATGTATGAACAGAGGGCGTCATTAGTAATTGTATACGCACTCAAAAATATACGCGTTATTCCATATAAAATAAGTTTACATTAAGCGACAAATCTTTGATTCACGCGAACGACGTCTCTTTGAGCTTTAAATTTGTGTTTTAGTAGACGTGATTGTCTTCCGTTACTTCATTGAATCATGTACTAATATGTTAATTTTAACAGCAATAAACACATTTCATTTACTAAACCATTTTATAATTAATTAATAACATTAATCCGCTACCAACTTATCGATTAACGTTTACTACATCTTTGCTTTTTTTTCTTTATTTTTAAGTTAATTGTGTCTTTTAAACCAAATACTGCGGTTATTCATCCAAATTTGTCTCCGTCACCAAAATCTACCGACATTTTTTCTAATTGTTGTTCCTCTCCTTTCTTTTCGAAAATCAAGAGAGCCAACAAATACCGGCAAAAATGGCGGGCGGTTAATGTCCCGTCATTAACCTTTTACCGCGCAAGAAGTTAACAATCCTGCGAATGCATGGTTCCTTTTCTTTTCTTTAAGAAAAAAAGTAAAACAGGGCTGTTAAAAAAAAATTTCATATTACAGTTATTAGACATTGTTGTTGTTGTTATTATATACTGTAACGCCCTTAATAAAAAACACTAAGCAAGGAGAGAATATCGTTGCGTTTGCCGGTTGTTAAATACAAAGTTTTTTCTTTTCATTGTTTCTCGTTATAGGCAAGTATTTCAAGCTTCTTCTTGTCCACAAGCTCTCTTCACTTAATATCGAAGAAA
>NW_023998416.1:32228804-32273992 GCF_014805625.2 Glossina fuscipes | reverse complement strand
GAATGATTACTTCTCTTTATACTGACCTAGCAATTCTGGTTAGTTTTATTATATAAACATAAAATTTTTTTTTTTTTGATCAAATAAATTTTTTCTGTAGTTTTGTGGGATCATAAAAACGATAAGTGGCACTTATTTACAAGAAAAATTACGAATTTTTTCTTAAATTATATTGTGGTGGAAGAATCTTATTTTTGATGAAATAATTTTAGCTAATAAACACCCGAAGACCTAGCGCTCCATTGTCTGCACTTTTTCTTCGGTTATTGTTATTGAGCATAAAATAAATCCTTTATGTATTTCTTTTGTTGTTGTCACTTGATCATTGTATTTCCTTGGTAATTTCAATAACGTTTATTCTTTTGCGACCACTTAAATTTGTCTTCTGTACGTTAAATTTTATTAACGTCTTTTTTTCGCATTTACGACACGAATTTTTTAATCTTCTTCTTTCATTTCACGACATTCAGACCGGCCTTCTTGCTTTTTTTTCTTCGACTCTTCGTACATTGATTTTTTCTTGTCCACAATTAGAAGTTTTGACTAAACTATTTTTTTTTTTTTTAATCAATAACTGTATAAAAAGTGGCTTTAAAAATTTCATGAAGAAGTGGCAGATTACTGCCACTTATACTTATATAAATTTTAGCCTAAGTTTGTTTACAATTATTTTTGCTTAAAATTATAATATGCTGATTTTAGCAGTTATTGTAGGTGGGGCGCTTTGTGTAATGTCATGCTTTCAGCGAAAATGCTGAAGCGGAAGCGCGCCATTTGCTTTGTTTATATTTTTTCTACATTTTACTTTTCGTACGCACGCTAGGTTGTGCGTACACTACAAGGTACATTGAAGCTAAAACCGTAAGAGTGTGAAATTCTTGTAATAACTTATACGGCAAGACATGGCATTATTATTGTTATTGTGTGTTTGTGATATTATGGGAGTTTTTGCACTGCTAAAAGCAATGTTTTCTTTCGTATTTTTTCCTCGATGCACTTTTGTGTAAATGTATGCTGTATGCTTTGTGCTCTTATTTTTTATTCTAAGATGATGTTGTTATATGTTTCAAATGACGCTCTTCGAAAATCAAACGGTTACTCTCAGGCGCCTGGTATTCTTCGCAAATAGTTTACAAGCTTGTTTTTCGCACGAATCATCTTGGGTTGATTCGGGTTACTTTTATTAATGTCGTTATATTATAGAAATCTTTGCCAGTCCGCCTAAGTCGTGCTTTTATATTGATTAAGTTACGTTACTTACATGAATAATTTTCTAATCTTACAATTTCCAATCATAATGTCTAGGACGGTGCTTGTTTGCAAGCTACATCGTGATCTTATCAAATGTCGTGTTAGTTCGTGTATCGCTTCTCCGAGAAACTGTAGTAGGAGCAACATTTT
This sequence comes from Glossina fuscipes, assembly GCF_014805625.2. Taxonomy (NCBI): domain Eukaryota; kingdom Metazoa; phylum Arthropoda; class Insecta; order Diptera; family Glossinidae; genus Glossina; species Glossina fuscipes. The sequence goes on along the minus strand of NW_023998416.1, from coordinate 32,272,591 downwards.
CATTCCTAAGCTCTGTAAGCTCCGTAATTAATCATATTTAAATCCACGAATTCAAAGAAGCACGATATAATACACAAAATCAACTGAACATACAACATAATTATTTAATAAGTTTAATAGTGTATTATTTTTTTTCGCTTAACAGTCGGGCTGCTTCCTTTAAATGGTAATTTTAATGTTACTTAGCAGCAGCATCGCTGTACCTTCACGACGACATTGTCTTTATTTGACAGCCGAAATATGAAGTACATGTCGGCATTTGTACTTGGGTTTAACAAGATAATTTTATATCTATTTAAACGGTTGTAATTTTTCGTTTTAATTTGTTTGGTGATGTTTTAATTAAACAGTTGGTATTACTGAAAACTTGGTTGGAAAATTTTGTAGGGAATACAAGTAAATCAAACTCATATGATTTCTCCTTTAATAGAAGACAGATTTTAAAGAGATTTTATAAATTAATTGAAAAGAACACAGTTTTTAATTTTAAGATGAAATTGTTATAAGATTGCTATAGTCTCTGAAGACATCATTATTTTTTTTTTTTATATTCATTAATATTTTTAAGATATATAAAATAATTTGTAAGATTGTTGGAAAAATAAAAATATATATATATACACTATACATTATATTATATATATTATAATTATTAAAATATAACATAAAAACAATATTATAATTTTTATATTTATGTTATATATCTATACCAACTTGTTTAATTTCTAGAAAATAAGTTATTTACCCTTATATATATAAAAATATAAATGTTTTATTAATAAATAAAAATGAAAAAAGATTTTAAAATGCCGATAATGATTCAAACCCAATCGCACATAAATACTTCACATATTTTATATAAAAATATTAAAAAAAATGTATTATAAAACGTTGATTTTAAAAATAAATTTACTTATGAAAAACTAAAGGTTGTAGAATCTTAATTGTTTTTTTTGCTCAGTAGAAATTTTTTACGTTCTCAGTTAATGCTGATGTTTTCATCGAGTGTTATGTAGCGTCTGCTACTACTTCGTTTTGTTTTTCGCGCCCGTTTGTCAAAATTTTATCTTCAGATTTGTCTAACATCTGGTCAGCTACGTGGAAATAATACGCGATATGAAGTATGATTTTTCAATACATAAGCGGAGGATTTTGGACACAAACCAACCCCATGGTACATATAAGACATGGGCATGGCCTTAAAATTTAAAATAATTCAATTTGTTCACACATTTCAATTTTTATGCTTTTGTTGATCCATTCAATTTGTTCTAACTCCCGCCCTGTTTTGAAAATTACAATTTCGCGCCGTTGATGAAAAAAGTTGTTTACCTCTGGTATATGTGGTAGTGTAGGTTTCGAAAACGGCATATGTGTGGTTACTTCAACATCTGATGTAATTTTTTCATCTGCAACATATCCACTTAAACAACTACTTGGTATAGAGCCATCAAGCGACGTACGGGCGAATGGTTGTGTTTATATATAAATGTTTCGTTAAAATTCCTATAGACGGCACTGTACGAATTGCTGTGAATGGTTCTTCGTTATGTTGCCAGACGTGAAGTTTTTTTGTGAATCTGCTCATAAGAGAATCTTTAACATCGAAAAAAATTACTATAGCAGACTACGATATCATTTATTAATGATTTTGAAATATTGGGCTGGCAAAAGAAATTTCGTTCTCTTTTTATTTTGACTTTTGCTGATATCGGTTAATAACTGTGAAAAACCAAAAAAAAAAAAAGAAAGGCAGAGAGAAAAAGGAAAAGGAAAAAAGAAAGGGCGATATAGAAGGACAGGAAGAAAGAAAGAGAGAGTGTGAAAGGGAGAGAGAGGGGGAAAAACGGAAAGAAATTCCTTACCTACGTATTGACCACATTTAGGCGATACTTTTATATGGAAGAGATGTGGTACATACTTGTTGTTGTTCGGATGTATACCCAGGAGAACTTTAGATAGTCATACCTGTTATTATTGTAATAATGTAACGTGTAAGCTTGTCTATCGGCTCGTCTGTCCGTCCATTTTCGTTTTCAGCATATAGGTCATAATTTTTGAGATATTGTAATAAAATATGGCACTGACGTGTTTTGCCCTGATGGTGAACCCAACTAAAAATGTTTCGTATTGCACCGCTTTTTCGATCATTTCCCATACAACGGCTTTTTTTGAAAAGTCGTTATATTAACAACCGTATTAAGCGAAGTTGTGTAGAGTATTTAATGGTGTACTTTGTTTTACTTGTTCATATAAAGGATAGTGATTTTAATAGACAGCTCTTTCACTAAACTTAAAGTAATAAAGCAACTTCTATTCCTTATAGGCCATCAATTTTAAATATTGGCAGTCAATCTCTTAAAAATGTGCGAAATCATAAATGGTCAACAGATCACCTTGTCATACATACTGGCGCATGCGATAGATTTGTCTATCGATATTTGTGTGTTACTCTTATCTCGGATTGAGTTGTTGATAAGTTCTGATTTGATCACTCGGGGGATATTAAATAAGAGGCACTTGACTGATTTCGACAAATAAATACTAACTGAAAATTTTGACTTTGATAGCGAAAAACAACATCAAGTAGCACTCTTTAAAAGTTGTATAAGATAACTAATGAACCAAATAACCAGCAATAACTAAATAATCAGTTTGAAGAATTTTGCACTTATTAAACTATACACTTGGCTCTATCTACCCGTTCGCGATAAGTTCCTTCAATAATTCACCTTAAGTGAATTGTTTAACATTCGATTGAAAAGTATTGCAAACAAGTGTTGGGCTGACGTTATACATATAGCCTCAGACTATATGCACTTATGTAAGTAAAGAGAATGCGGGTAGCATTCAGAGATACTATAAGAAAAATCAACAAAACTTGAAAAAGAAGCACCTTCTGCTAGTAATAGCGGTAGTACTACTACCAGTAGTAGTGGTAGTAGTAGTAGTCTGGAGAAAAACATTAACTAAACAGACTATGCAACAGTACGAGCGCAGTAGGCACCATTTGTGAACTGAAAACCAGTAGACAGCTAGACACTGGAGGCAATTATAGAAAACAGAGCGATCGACTTTATTACACATGCACGTAAGCGTGAACGACGACGGGGTAAACGGAAAGTAAGTAAGCTTTTCGCATGTTTACAAAACACTTTGTTGAACGAAACAATACAATAACAATCCTAATAATCACCGACATGTATATCTTTGCTGCTATTGCATAATTTGAAAAGGCGTGTGTGTCTCGTTTAATGCATTAAACTATTATTGCAAGCATTTACATCATCATCATCAACACTTAAAAATATCTTTGTTGCAATCTTCTCTTTATTTCTGAATGTTGCAAATGTAATCATTTGTTGTCATGAGATGTTGTTATTATAGCAAAAACTAACAGATGTTTGTAGCATGTCAAGCTGCAAGGGTCAGTATCGGGTCAGTCAAAATTCAATTAGTTTATCACTCTTAGTGTGTTGATAGGCAATTAAGAATTTCAGTTATATTGTCTAAGACACGTTCTTTAATAATGTGTGAAATCGATAAAGCGATGATGATATTTGCCCCACACAGGGTTGATAAGATGTATGTGTAACTCAATATTTGTTATCGTTTACAATGTATACAAACTAACAACAAACATCGATTGATTATCCTGCACATTTATGCGCCTAGCTAGCTTTACATCGTAACATATAATAATAACATGCAGACAACTTATTAAATGACCAGTCGAATCCAGAACTTGAATTAAAGATTTGCTACGAAACTCTCTATGCAAGCATTAGAATTAATTAAGTTTCTATTGACAAAAGATATTCAAACATTTGTATAAGGACATAAATATTTATGGCAATGCACATGACGCATAGATTGGCAGAGCTATGCTGAAAATGTTGATGATGATCTAAGTACCTTGGAGAAGATTACATTATTTTATTACAGCGACAGCAGATAGACAAAGTATCAATATATGCTTCTAAAATATCTTTCAAAAAAATTCAATTGTATGCTGCAAAGTGAAACAGATGCCTAGTCACATAATGGAATTATTTCGTGTGGAATCCATGACGTGAAGTGCCATTTATGGTACTTATGTATAATTTCATAACGGAACCTATTATTATTATCTCCTCATAGCGATAATTAAAATATTATTTAAATACTTGTCGCATATTTCATGATGTGAGGGCCGATTGGGAAAATACTTGAAAGTGTTTTGAGAGATGATCGAAAGCATGTTAGATGCTGGTTTATTTATTTATTTTTTTCCATCAATAGGTCGATTTAGAAGAACAATTCACTCCCGATATTTGCCAATTTTCCCACGACTTTCTCACCATCACCTACAGGGGACATAGCTTGCGTGATTGATTATATTAAACGAATAGGTCTATAGGCATTGAATAGGTCTTTGTTGCCAACAAATTTTTCCATCAGAATCGGACAGAAATGTTGTTTAGCATTTAATCGCAAAATTTCGTAACCAATGGGTCGGTTTCGAATTTTTTTGTTCGAATTGTTTGTTTCTGTTCGATGTTACTTGTGAAGCAAACAAAAAATGTTCAATGACAATGGCTATGCAAATATCGGTTCGAAGAGCTTAAGCGGGAGCCCGTAATTGTTGCTCATGGACAGCTGTGGGTTGCCTACAGTGAAGTGAGAGGAAAACAACAACAACGAATAAAAGCAATTTAAGACTTCTTCGAAGCGATAGATGTTTATATACGAGCGTGCGACGATGAATAGCAGAATAGTCCTTGCAGGTAATGATTAAGTGGTATCTAAAAGCATTACTCCCGACCTTTCGGCAAGCTAGTTCTTCTGTGACGTTTGTTAGAGATTCTGCTTGGTCTGAAGCATCCAACGTGACATGCACACAATTAACCCTAGATAGAATTGTAGATAGAACGCCCTATGTTAGACTCGTAGAAGTGATTGGTCTATATATAGAGCATATCGACCTAAGAATACTTGTAATTGAGTGAAAATAAGTGGCGGCGGTACACAAGTTTGAAGCGAAATCTCGAAAAATGTTTTTCACTGTTATTTCTTTCCTTGGGCATGCAAAACACACAGAGAAGGCGACGCATTTGCAATGAAAAAATGTTCGCATGTATTTTAATACAAGAGAATATTTGCTCATGATTCCAAGACCTATGTACTTACGTACATACGAACTTCAGTAATTGCCTGTTTCTAATGAAAACGTGCTACAGCTTCTAGCAATATGTTGAATTTATCGATCTAACACTTGCGTTATGCTATCGTGCTGTTTAATGCACCATAAGTAGGGAAAGTTTTTTTGTGATTGAATGGCTTAATGGTGCGGCCTAATGCTCCATCCATCCAGCAATACATGTGTAGCAGTTGCGATACCTTCATGCTAGAAGCCGATTATGTTCATGGCTACGATTAAGCCGAGCAGAACGCAAAAGTGACTAATGATGACTCTGAAGTAATTTACTTAAGGACCTACCCGGCTGTAACTCTCTTACTTGCTTCAAAACATTTAGGGGACTTGCACCTACAGGCGGCAGATCACAATCACTTACGACGGATTATATAACCGATTAGTAACAGAGAATTGAGATCGAGTATGCGTCAGGGGCCGTGCATTGGACAAACTTTTTATTTCCGATTAAGATTTCAAATAAAGCGAGCAGTAATCTCTTTTATTACAGCAGCGTTTACCACACATTCCCAAGGCGCTAGTGTTGTTCTTGCATTTTTACACATCCAGTAGGCACTTGTTTTTTAAATCATTTAGCCGTAGTGTGATAAGCGTAAAGTGTTTCAATTTGTTTTTCTATTTTATAACACAAACTCAAAACAGATATGATGGGCGTTTTTCTTTGGGGATACTTTGTTGTTAAAGTGGAAACGAATTGCTTTGCATAAAAGCAATAATTGGTTCCGATGATAATTATTTTCCATAATGATTTGAAAAGAGTAATTAAGTGGAAACGGGTCACATTTAAAGCTTGGGAAGTCATTATTTCGAAAAGTTATGACATTTCAAAAGCACTCTCGTAAGTGTAGTCCTAATGCCACCAGTAGACCAACCCCAGTTTGACAGCCACTGCTTTGTGTTTTTGTGGAATACGCTGCTGTTTTTTACTTGAGCTGGACTTTACTTGAGCGAGATTTTTTTCTATCCGACGTTTTAAGTTTATGCAAATGAGTACAAGAATCAGGACTTGATATAGATCCGTCTTCTATTGCACCGATCGGTTCAGGAAGTGATTACGATTATTACTTGGCGATAGCGGCTTTGATCTATCCGGCTATACCTCAACCCCTTCGGATTGATTGTAATAAAAACGAAGCAAGAAAGAATTTCGGGCCAGATTTTTTTTTGTAAATACAATAGAGTGGAGGCTGTTACATATGCCGTCTTCTTTTGGATCAGAAAGTTTATTTTTATTTTGGGAAAACCTTTGCTACCTTTTTAGAGGTTGCTTCAGATTGGATGATATGTATACATCTCCCTTTGATTCAACTAGTTTCACTAATGAATTCTTCAAGCTTCAAGAATTTGAAAATTTAACAAACAATTTTGGCTTAAATGAAATAATTCTAATTTCTATTCTCAACGAAGAAGATTTTTCGGCATCTCCAAGGTAAACTTTATCGTCGCACTTAAAAAAGAATGGCTTGACCTTCTCGAAGTAAAGAAACCCAAAAAAATATTTAGTGGTAGTTTAGTCTTGTTAGCTAAAACCGATATATGGTATATGTGTTTGACCTCAAGAATTTTCTCGTATCTTATGTTAAACATAGCTAATGAAAACTGTGCGAATAACTATTCTAATTCGATAAGGTTTGTCAGACGTTATGTATTAAGCTAAATGCTATAAGACTAACTTGGATAAGTTTGTAACGAGCTCACGTTGAGTTTTGCTAATGTTAGACTATTATTGGCAAAGTTAAGCCGCATATTTGTCTCTGGCTATGAGTGACATTGTGATTAGTATCTGCGTTGACAAAATCAGCGGGTCACCATCAGTCGCCCGAACTGCCTGATGATTCTCCTTGGCCAACAAATTCTTCTCTTCTTCTCTATGCTAGCATAGTTAACCGAAAGTATTATATACCTTAAGTTTATGTGGCACAAACTTCAAAACCCAAGACATGAATAATTAACGTAGATCTGTATCTGTACTTAAGCTCCCTACTGGGACCGTTAATGTCCGCACATTCCATCCTAAGCAAACCGTATCGGGTATAAAATAATAAGAAGAAGAAAACTTGTGCATGATTACCTGCAGAGAGAGAGAACGCTTTCTGAAAATTGCTCCTATCCTTATATTTTGTTTTGTTTTTATTTTTTGTTTGTGAACATAATAAAGCGCGCTTATCGCTTGACAAGAAAATTTACGCGAGTATTTCATGACGAAAACTCGCTAATGGAGGCAATAACGAGCCATGTCACAAACAATTTCCTAAAATATATCGTTTTGTTATCTGTTTTGTCTGTTTGCCTGCCATTCAGAGTGTAGTAGTGTCGTATTGATGATGATATATCCGTCACCTTGACCGTAGCAAAGAAAAGCAAAACGATAAACGCGCGTCCCATACATCCATCCATACAATCGCATACAAAATGCTTACGATTGAGACACTAGTACCTCCGACCTCCGCCTGTGATATTAATGATGGAAATTTGAAAATACAGAAGGTTCATAATTGCAGCATCATTGTAAGCGAAATGTGTGCTCGCACAGCGGTATATTTCTCAGATACTATGCTATACTAGCCTACTACTACTACTACTATTATCGTATTGATGGATCGGCCAATTGTTCATTTCGCCACACTTACTCACGCGACCCTGAGCGTTTTATTTCTCTATCTCTCTCTCTCTCTCTCTCTCTCTCTCTCTCTCTCTCTCTCTTTCTTTCTTTCTTTCTTTCTTTCTTTCTCCATGTTTCTCTTAAAACAAATTAGCGATAAAATTGAGGGTCATCTTAGCATCGTTTATATGTTTATGTTTACAGTAAAATTGTTTTTAACTTATTTACGAGAGTTGTTTACACTTCTAACAAACGTTTCAAAATTGAAGAACTTTCTGCTTCTTTCTTTTTTTTTTTTTTGTTCTTTTTCCATAAATCGCATTTCCAGTACTTAGCTGCTTTGCAAGACCATTTTAAATTATGATTGATTAGTTACAAGTAAAGTTACCAGCGAATCAATTTCTCGCACAAAAGTGAATTCTGAAAACTAATTTTCTAAAAAAAGAAAATAGAAAAAAAACATTATTGCGACAATTGCTTATTTACATATATTTCTTTCCAAAATAGTGAATTAGTTACCGAACGCGTGGAAGGACAACAATTTTTATTTTGCCCATAAATTGTTGTTTTTGTTATTGTTTGTTTCACGAAAAGTCCGCGTTAAGAAACTCAATTGTAGAAAAACGGTAGGCGCGAGATATCACAAGGTGACGCGATCTCCGTTCTTCAAGCTATAGAAAACCGGTCAGGAAACACACGCCTAACTAATAAAGGAATATAAATTTTCTTTATAAACGTTTTACAACTCAAGCTGCCGTAAACTTCCGTGAATTTAGTAAACAAAAAATATTTTTCATCAGGCATAACATCCATACGTATTTTGTTTTTCCAATACCAAAATAATTGTTTGCCTATCGCACACTATGGGAAAAAGAACCGGAAAAAACAAGAGTTTAGGAGTTTTTTTTTAATCAAAGTGTTAATGCGTCTGAATAACAAGAAACTTTTTTATGATTTGCTTTCAATATTTTTTCTTAAAGACTAAAAAACGAAATATTTTTGCTTTCAAATTTATTTTACTGCTTACAAAGCGGAACTAGAAGTTTACATCTGTTAAAATTTAAAATACTCTTATCTTTGCCCCTCGATTAATCAGCGACTATTTCTGCGCCTTTCGGGCGTCTTTTCATTTTTTAAAGTCAATGTAATAGCAAGAACTGTTCTTCAATAATAAAAACTAGAGATCCAAAAGCTCCTGTCTACCGCAGATAAGTTGGAGGCTGTTAGGATACCCAGCAAGTTTCTGTCTTCAGTCTATACTTTGTTTATAGAGTTACTTTAGCTTTCCATCTTCGTAAAGAGACCTGCATCTAAATCGGATTCGCTCTCGAATCTATTTACCAACGTTGTGGTGTAGCTTCCGAGTACTGGGATATAATGAATAAAATATATATGTACAGATATATACAGGTGCACATGTATATGTGTGTGCACAAATATGCATTTACACATATGAATTAATATTTTTCATAAATTAAACTTCCAAATTTAACTGTTTCGATCTGCTCGTCTCCACAACTTATAACCTATTCGGCCCTTAATTTAGATAATAAAAGTTATTTTATTAATTATTTCAATCGTTTCGCATTCATGCGATTAAACAAAAAACTGCATAAATATATCACATTTCGATGTATTGGCAAAGTATATGAAAATTTCCAAACAAAGACGCTTTGTTTCTTCAATACAATCTGCGCAGCTTGTAGCATAAGGCTATTTTAGGCGTGTGTGGATGTGTACAACGCCCATAGGGATTTCGCGTAGATCCACATTCCATTACATTCCGATCGAGTCAGATAATGATTACTAGTTTGTCCGTCCGTCTGTCCGTTTAAACGAGTACACTCGTCATTGCCAGCGAGATCGGCACAATTGGCTGGTTAACCATAAAATAATCGAAGGAACTGTTAACGATCTAAGAAACCACAATTAAAATAATGAGCCTTTTTTAGTTTCATTTTTAATTCCTACATACACTTAAGTTTATCATTACATATGTTTTTTTTTTAAGGTTAAATCTATGACGCAAAAGCCACCACGTCTCATAAAATTACATAAAAAAAAAAAAAGTGTTTGTGGTTTTAATTTATCACAGCAAACATGTGCAACCCACCAAGGAAACAAATATCCCTGAATGCTCGTTTTTGTTGATAAGATATTTACCACAGAAGGCATATGAGAAAGGCTTTATATTTCAGTAGGCATCCTCAGCATGCTATTGTTTAAAGGACTCTCTGATATCCCTCAGCGCCACTTGAAACTTGAATAAGTGTCAAGTACTCAACGCCTCACTTTGCCTAATAACGACGATTATGTACCATTGTACTCGGCAAACAAACGCAATATAAAACAATGCCACGAAGGAGTGTTTAGTCGTCGATCCGTTCACATGTCCAGTTTAACTCGAAGAAAAACTGCGTTTAAGTGTAATTCTTGTAACAATTTCACGTTGGATCCAATTACTTGCTGGATTAGAATTTCTAATTCTCGTCGCTCATTCATATAAGTAAAATTTAAATGTGCCTTTACGGAATATATATATATAGAGAGAAATAACATAAATTATACAAACGTATTCAAATTATTTTTGCCTTTTTATAAATAATTTTGTGTAAAGTGATCTTGAATTATAGTTTTCTGGAAAATATTGAAGCAACACTTGCATAAATTTTAATTTTTTTTTCCGTTTTTTTATTCACAAATTTGTTTACATAACGTTTATCAACTAATTGCTGAAACTCTTACCAAGCATTACAATGTTTTCGGCTTCAGTTTCCATTAAGTGCTCTGTGCAACTTTGTTGTTTGTCATGTGAGACTGGAAGGCGCACTTAACTCTTAACTCCCTTTGTTTGTGCCATGTGGTCAATGTTGTTGACAGATAAGTAGGAATAGACTGACTTTTAACATTAATTTCAAAATGTTATGATTTCTTTTCTAAGAAATCCTAACGTAATGTTGTACATAAACCCTGCAGGCGCACGCAATTACAATAACGCATACATGTACCTGAAGAAAACAGTTTTTTTAGTCTCCGTATTGTTGTTGAATCACATCTAGTTAACTAATAGTATCTTCTGCTAAGCAGAAAGAATGAAAATTGGTGCGCACTGGTTCTGCCTCATCGCATTTCATTCTGCTTATTGCCCTATGGATTGTTTTGAAAGGAAGAAGAAAAACACATGTTACGGCATCGTCTTAATACCTGCAAATTTCATTTCATCCTCTCGATTTATCAAATTAAGTTCCTTTGCGAGCTTAGAAGCTCGAAGGCCGCTAAAGGATGTCAGGAAACCTTTGTCTGAGGCAACTCTTCATGCTTTGAGTTTCCTGGCGTTTCCTATCAAAATTTAAAAACATTCCTCTAATAATTTAAATCTTAGATCTTTGCTAACCCAAATATGTACCAACTTCATCGGCAATCTTTATCAATATAAATAGTAAACGCAGAGGGCAATGTCTTAACTCCCCAATCAAGCAAATTTTAGCCTTTTTATTTTGATTGTGGGCCTCAGTCGTATTGACATTGAGGAAGGGTTGGAACAGCTTATAACTCACGATTCCCATCCACTTGCCCCATATACAGAGGGTTGCCTTATGTGGCATTAATCCGGGCGTTGCCGTTGTCTATGCTGCTTTACCCATTTCCCGCATACTATTGTCGTATGCGACTCAATTTTTATCGCCTTTTAACAATATTTTTAAGAAATGTTACGCTTTCATTGCGTCCCCTTTCACGGGTGGTGTGCAAATGCTTTATAGGGCTACGTTTATCGGATTTATCTGATGTTAAGCTCGTATACTGGAAAAAACTGTTCGGAAAAACATCTTGAACTTTTTCTTTGACGCAATAACATCAACACCGTTACCCTTAATCAGATGTAATCGGCAGCTTCTTATTAGTCTGATTAATTAACAAAGCGTTAAATTACAACCTAATAGTTTCATTAAGCAGCATAATGTCGTAACTAACGCTACAGGGTTGGTTTGTGATGTCTTTATAACATACTGACAATAATGGGATATTTATGAAGAGAATGCAAACATATATACATACATTTATACTCTGTAATTTTTAATAGCTTATAGTAGATTATATTCTTTTCTTTTGTGACTCCAGTTAAGATGCTTTGCATCATAACTAACACTACGAATTTGTCGCTGTAGTTAGTCACCATTGATTGTAACATTAGGTGTAAAAAATTTCATTTATAGCAAATAAATGTGAAAACATTTTCACATGAAAACAATTGTTCAACAATTTCAACAATTTTTAAAGTTTTCACTGTAATAAGCAAGTCGGTCGATATATTTGGCTCAAAGCCTTAAGAGAACCTGGAATGTCGCTTAACATAAAATGAAAATATTGCTCAAGTAGGGCCTTCTGGATATTCTCGATTAATTGGCACATATTTCTTTATTGAACATGATTAATTGCACAGATATGTAAAAAGTCTTCTTCTTCTTCGTCTTATGATTTTTATCAAAAATGGTGAGTAACTAAACAAACGAGACAATCAAAACAGATAAAAATATTATACAAAAATTGTGTCTGGATTTCTTGCGTCACCTCAAAGTGTTTTCACACACCTTCGGAATTTTTTTAGATTGCATGAATACTTTTACTTCAATTAGACAAAAGAAAAAAGTTAAGAAATTTTTAATATAATTTTCTATAAATCAAAAAAAAAAATTTGTTTTAAATATTTTTAGCTCTTTTAGAAATCATTTAAAAAATCTCATCCTCTCTCATGGTGGGCCATTTGTGGATCCACCACACGAGTGTTGCGAAATACTCCTATGAATATTTCATTTCTATATGATGATGACTTACGGGCATATACAGCAGTCCAAGCTAAATCGCCTAAAAATCTATTACATATTTATTCTTATGAATGGTGCAAATAAAATTTTTTATCCTGATATTAATTAGCAGAGAGAGAGCGACTGTATTAATTAGTATTATATTTCAGTATAGAATCGCGGGCACAAAAATAGTCAAACCCCTCCACAGAGTATTCTTGGTGTCGAAAGAGATATATCAGAACGTTATTGAAAACATCTGGGGCACAAATGTCAAACGGTACGAGGCAAAGGTCATTAAAAGATATTTACACTACTATGTAACATCCTCTGAGTGGTTAATGACCCATCCTAAAAAAAAAAAAGGAGTGAAGTATATGCTATTTAGATATCCAAGGCTGTGTGTAGGACGAATGAAATAAATATTTGAACCAATGTTTTTAAAACAACTCTAACCGATTAACATCTGTAACTTATATGTCTGTTATTAGAAGACAAGGAAAACATGTCTATGTATATATGACGTGCATTTAGATTCTTGATTAACACAGAAAATATTTGCCATATTTTTTATATGTACTCATCATCGAGAGATGAGAGAGAGAGAGAGGTATACTCATTTTTCATTCATAAAAGGAAGCTTCAGACAAGCTTTGAAGTATACAGTGCCGTGTCTAAAAAGTAAGAGAAATTTAATTTTTTCTTTCATTGTGCCACTCGTCACCTTCAAAGTGATCCTCAAACTTCAAATAATGTTCGTTCTTAACAGTTTGGCCGGGCGGCAGCAACTCATAGCGCATGACACCACTATAATCGAAGAAATCTGTTAACATCAGTTTGATTTTCTAACGACTTGCCGCGGTTTTTTCGGTCTTGGCTAACCTTTTTGCACGATATTCGCTCGATTGGTCGTACGCCCAGATCCAATTCTCATGTTATCTCATCGTTTCGAAAACAACATTTAATGCGATCTCTTTACTCAAGAAAATCACACAAAACCAAGCGCATCTGAAAAACTAATAACGTTTACGATGTGAAATTTGACAAAGATGTCTGTCTGTCACAGTACCCACGCAATCTAATTTGCATATTGTCCTTCCCTTTTCCACAGCATTACGTTCTCAATCAATGTCAAATTCTGAATCCGCCTAACCATGTCTGCCGGTCTGTTTGTTTAAGCGTATATGTGGGCATGTGTTTTATTGGCATAAGCCTGATCGCAAAAAATTAAGAAATTGATGTCAAATTTAACCGAAACATTGCAAATCCTTGCACGCAAATTTGCACTGAATATCCAAGGCCGAATCGGTTAAAGGAGAGGCGCATGATAATAATATGGTATAAGCGAAAATACATGGGTTCTTGTCTGTTACTTGCACATGAAGGATGGAAGGCTGAAATTTTATGGTTTATTGCTTGAAGGACCCTACCATTCATGTTTAAAATCGGATTTCTTATTTTATTCTAGATAAAATCAATTCACCAAAGACTTTCAAAGACTCCTTAACGTGCAACACTAAATTTATCCCATGGCAGAATGATAAGGTAGGATCAAATTAGTATTGATATGATCAAACGAATGGCGGTGGATATATAAGATTCCGCTCTTGCCGAGCATAAGTTTCTAACTTTTTTTTTATTGCGATTTCGTTGTACTCTCCTCGTGTACCTATCAAGGTCAGCATTGGCCTTATAAAGAATTCTTAGTAAAATTTAAGCAAATGTTGTTTCGAATATTTATAAAATAATTCATGAATTCTTTCAAATCTTCCTCTTTTTCCCTCTCTCCTAATATTACAAAAATGGCAAAAACATCAACCAAAGAAAAAAAAAGAAAGCAAAGATCAAAATTTAAAAATATCTATCATAAAATTTATAAAGTCAAGGCTACCTAACTACGCGAGCAAAAATTTGACGTCAACGTCGTGTAAGAAAATGTTAGCAATATCCGTCTAGCAGTAATATGTCCGTTTATTCCGCGAAACTTTCACCTTTTTGACCTCAATTTTATAAGTGGAAGAAAAAGAAGAAGAAGAAGCAAATCGATAGTTGTTTTACTATAGAAAAATGGTAGCGTGGTGGTGATGGTGTATCCTTTACCTCCTAAACATGAAAGGATTGTCCATGGATTGTAAAACTGAAAAATCACTGAACAGTAGAAAAACTACAATGGATGGCATGTTAAAGGTGCAATAAAATAGAAATTCATTTTACGGTTTCTTCTTAAATTTACTGCAAACTCTAATAAATAAACGGATTAACTAAATTACTTAAAGAATGGAGGAGTTAACGTTCATTGCTTTGAATAGTTTAAACTGAAATTTATCGAAGGCATACTGCCAAGAAGAAGAAGAGGAAATTTGCATTGTTATTAGAGCAGTTGTGGTGGTGTGTTTTGAAAAAGGGTTTCAATATTTATCCAAATCATTAATTTAATCCTTTACTTACTTACTACTTAATTATGTAGAGAGTTCCGTCTCGCTAGGAAATTGTGTTTAAAGAAGAATTTAACTTTTGGTCTCATTAACCGAAACCCATAAAACACCTCTTTTTCTCTTCACATCTTATGCGTAATATTGAAATATTTTACATGAACATTAACATTATGTGAAATTTGTTTTTACATAAAAATTCTTGCTTTGTTTTTCTTTTCTTTTTTTTTTTGATTTGTTTGCGTACTTTGACTCCACCCTCTTCTATCATGTAAGCAATCGTTAATGGTGTTAATAAAGTTGTTTGATTTGTCTATTAAACGAAAGGAAGGTGTAGCACAGCCATACTCGTAAGCCATAAATAACTCACTGCGAATGTATTCATTTATTAGGAGCGAGAAATTCTCGATTGTTAGCAAAACCGTATATCATGGAATAAACCTTTAGGGAAGGAAAAAAAAATTAGTAAAAACTTAGTTGCGTTGCGACAAGACGTTGCAGAATTTATTTAAATTTATTTATCAAACAAAAAAGATCAGCGAGCCAGGGGATGTCTCTTATAGGGGTGGGCATGGTGGTGATGGGGAAGGATTAGGATAGAGTGGAAGGAAAGTTTTATGCAGGTTCGACTTCAAAATGAAAGCATCTGAGATGAAGATCACTTACCACTTGGTTATAAAGTTGAAATCATCCAAAAACATTATTAAAAACCCAAGGAAAAGTTTTATTGGTACAGGAATAACACGCTTGCGACTTGTGCTTATTCCTAGACCTATTACCTAATCACAAACATACATTTTATGTGCAAAAAGAAACTATAGCATAAGTGAGTGTACAAGTCAGCTAAATGGCCGCCAATACCACCATCTTACCGCACAAACTCCGCAATCATCAATTCCTACCAACAACAAAATAAATTTAGTAGTTATTCAAAGAATCATTGAAGAATTTCAGACCCAGTGGTAGGGCATTGCAATATCTAGTAATGTGAACGGTGAAGGATCGTTCGGCTGATGAGAGGGACAAACTTGGTATTAATATCAAAGGGCTTCTATTCGATCTAGAGAACTGCGGCCGTTCAATTGGAAGGCAGATAAGCGGCCTGAATTTTCGACAATCGAGAAAGGAGAGTTTTAAAAAAGCATAAACAAAGGAGGAGATATGGTCTCTAAGTTTGACGTTACAAAAAGCGCGTGTTATACGGTTAACAGTACTTTGAATAATCCGTCCTTGCTGGACTGAGATGGACTGAGAATCATGTCGTGATTCGTTATAAAAAACGTCGTGCGAGATAAATACCGAGGCATTCTGACGACGTGTAGGTAGATATGCTTGCACATAGGTCTTCCGTACAAGTTAAAAAGACATCGGTACTTGAAATAAAATACTTGAACTAGGCGCACATAACAAGAGCCTGGAGGTGAAGAACTAAGAAACTAATCTAAATGGAAAGTAATTTAAAGTTTTATAATTAGTTTTGATGATTAAAAAGTGTAGGTGAAGAGGGGATACTCGGACCATAGGAAATAACAAAAAAACTGACGGGCAAGCTTTTGTATGTAAGCTGAACTACGCACAGAAACAATTTGAATGTTTTTCCGGAAGACTTGTATTTATCGCAGCATTTATGTTTTCGTGTACGACGTTGCATGTAGACGTTTCTACAAGGCCGAAAGAAGAAGGCCCCAAGTGCTCTCTGATAAGCAAAAGAAACAAAGAGGTGATGAAGGTTTTTGAAAAAGACGGACAAGGTTGGATACGGGATGATTCATTGCGTCGTCTGCTCACTGTTTATAGGGGTTAAGTCTATTACGAGCCACCACGGGATTCATCTGCCGTATCGCAACCATCGCCAGCCGTTGAGCTAGTAATAAAAGCTGATGCCTAGTTTCTCTTGAAAAATTCAGCTTGGTTTCGTAGGGCCTTTCACAGATTGAAGATCACTTATATGCTCGAGAAAAATAAATTCGTTTAGTCCGTGCAAACGGACTTTTTAATTTGTCCCACTAATTCTGACTCCTTCATCCGAAAGTACTGCCCTTAAGCCTTACTTACAAATAGTCTTCTAGCAGCTTAGCAAATGTCGAGTCGTTAGTGTAGGTCAAAGAACCCATTCATACTGAAAAGGATATTCAGATAAAGAGTCGAAAATTCGATTTAGGTTACCTTTGCAACTACGCGATTTGATAAGTAATTAAATATTTAGGAGAAATAAATAAATAACTCTATAAAGAGTAATGAGAATTTTCAGGGAAATTTGCCGCATCCTGAAAACAACAAAAAGATGTTTGTGATGCGGCAATGCATTGTTTCATTATTTGTTATTGTATTTGCGTTATGTTTACTCGTGAACAAGCAAACATAACCGATTAATGTACAAAAACGATTAACGTAAGCGGCGCAATTTCTTTTATATCATTCAGCGCACACGTTAAAGTAAACACAACTAAAGAGTGTTGAGTACATGTCACATGACTTAAAAAAACAACTAATAAAACAAAAAAAACAATTTCCTCATCGAAATACTTAAAAGCGTCGTCCATCGCGAGAGTATATTAAGTCAGTTGAACGTTTGAAACAATGAACAATTTATTTACTCTTATTTAGCCTGAGATACTGTGACTGTCTGTCTAACCGTCTACATGATGGAAGGGTGTAACTTTGCTTTTAAACTCGGTTTTTTTTATGGATTTTACTTAAAAAATCACACAATAAAGGAATCGCTTTAAGCACTAAGTTGCAGAATGTGCAGACTATATAAATAAAAATAAGTTCCTTGGTCCGAAAACTCTTGAACTGCCTCGCGTAGACGAGGGAGAGGTAAGAATGGGTTGTTATTATTTTACACTACGTTCGTACCGCCTAACAAGTACTTAGAACAACATACCGACATAGGATGACTATTGGCAAAGCTATCTGATGGTGAGATAGCGGCAAACTTCAAACAAAAAATATTTCAAAATTTTATCACATTTCGGTCAATAGTTTCGGAGTTTTAGTTGTTCTAGTGACGATACCGTTTACGCTTAAAATGGGATGCTTATGCTTACGTAATATGTTATCTTTACGTAACGCTCTTTGAAAGATAACTCTTGTCTCTGGCTCTTATCCTTGTATGACTTAAATGATTTGCGGTAATGAAAGAGTTTAGATCCAAAATTGGATGAGTCCGTGTCAAGTGCTTCCTCAAAGTAGCCCGAGAGAATTGTGAAATGTTTTCTTTCAAAAATTGTTTTTGTAGTGAAATAATCGATGTATAAAAGAAAGTCACTGTAACTCCTACCGACCTTATGTCTTACTTGTGGCTTTGTATTTAAGTGCTCGGCTGCCAAGCAACTAAGATAACCTAAATGCCGGGACAGCAGATGATAGACCGATGCAACGAAGCTATTTTTATTTTGTAAAATGGGAACGAAATCCAGCAAGTTTTCGCGAATTGAAAATAAAATCAAGAAAACTTTGTGCATTATTTAGATGCAGTAAGCGTTGATCGTTGGTCAAGGTCAAGTATCTTTGCGTTTACTTTGTTGAATCAACTTTGAAGTTCCAATGCTGATATACCTTTCTGTCTATGCAAGGACAGCGCATCTGCTATTGGGATGAATACTAAGAATGTTCTTATTTTCAAATACGCTTGTGTTGTGAAGAAGTACATAAATCATATATCTGCGAAGTGGTGAGATTTCTCGGGCGCCTCGCTTAGTGTCACGTTAGAATGACGGTAGTATTATTGCAGTACGGACCTTTGTTCATTCTATTCGAGACCCTTTTCATTCAAGTGTTCGGGAGTTCAACTAGAAAATATTGCAATATTGAAAAGGTCGCTCGGGTCGCTAGTTCCAATTTATATGAATGCAATACTTTTTAAATTTTTAGAGCCCTGTCGTTCTGAGCTGTTTGTTATGAGAAGGCTTCCTGCTATAAATGCTGGACCTCAATTAATTTCAGACGAATAACGCATTCATTAAACGCAAGAGTTGAGTCAAAGCCATCTTTTCGGAAAATTGTAATCGAATCGTATCGGCCGCTCCAAACCCGCACCTGAATATTATTTGTGGTGCTACAAATGAAGAGATAGTCCGCTTTCCCTTGGATTTGCGGAAGTTCAAATGCGACAGATTTCCCGGTTTTCGTACCTAACTAATAGATATGATGGACCTCGTTACTTACAATAGTCACGTTCTACTACCGAATCTAAGTAAATGTACAGTGACGGTATCTAAAAGTCCCTTATGTTTTACTCGCTAAAGCCAATCGTAATGACATTTCTATTTTGATAGCTCAAAAATGGCGTAATAGGTGCGAGAGGCTTCACTGTAAGCCGAACTTAATTTCTCTTTCGATTCTTTTTTTTTCCGATTTTCTATTCGTTGCACTTAGAAGATTGTTTATGCACACGCTGTATATATATATGTATATATATATTCACATGTGCGCTTATGATGTATGTATATATGTATATACATAAAGAAAAAAAAATATAAACAAATTGTATGCAAAACGGATTTATTTTTACGGTCGATTACATACCGGACTCTGTGTTAACCTAAGCATGCGCAAATAATTGCCTAAGAAAGCATTTCATTTTATTTATTTATTTATTTTAAGACAATCTTAGGGATAGTAATTAGTGGAAGAAAATGGTAAATATTTTAAACAGTAGTATTTTTGTAATTCGTTTAATATCCGAAAATCTTCTAAAGTCATAAAGCCATAAAATGACTGACATGTCCTTCGTTATCTTTGCTTTTATTATATTTTTTTTATTATTGTTTTTACTGTTTTTTTTTTTTTTTGTACTCCTACAGAATGAATGATTTTCCCGAGATAATCTGGTGATGGAAAATTTAAAGAACTTATTTTGAAAATGATCAAAAAATAACTTGAGCGTACCGTAGCGTTGCTCGAACCTTAGATTAATCTGAAGGAAAAAAGGGTTCAAAGATAATGAGTGCGAGTTAATTATACTTAGGTGAGAAAATCTTGTGGTATAACTATTAGGTGAATGCTTTTCATTGAACAAAAGGCGCATTAATTAAAAACGACGTTTCAGAAATCCGAGCTTGCGGTCATGCGTCATGTAAATTTCGCTTTCTCTTGTGACATTCGCTTTGCCTAAAAGAAAGGATGAATATCGAGGTACATGGTGTAATATTTAACCCTAATAGTACCACCGCTCACTTTGAGCCACTATTGTTGAGCCGTTATTATCGCAAATTTGTTTCATATTATATTTTGCAAAATATATGTAGCCTGCATATAATATCCTTTTTATCTATGCATACATAATATAATAAAAACGGTAAAGTTTTTGAACATTTGCAGTATTCTCATAGCTGACTGAGAGTCACAACGTGGTATGCTTCGTTATAAAAACGTGGTAAGATCAGGAAAATTATATTCAGCCATGGCTGCACCGCCAAATTTATCTTTAAAAAAGAAAGAAACTCTAAATATTGATATGAGTCGTTATGGCTCATTTTCTCCGTCTTGGCAACGTACGTAGAATACACGTAAAAATTTGTATCATTGTATCCTTTGTGAGTAAAAAAATGCAATGTTTTAGTCTTCAAAATCGGAGCAGTCCTCAGCTTATATTGTATGGCGGGCTTATCGTTTGATCGATTTGGCTCAAGAGCTTCTAAGGTTGCTCCCAAATTTGAAGTCAATATTTAAAGTTTGGATATTAAGTATGTTTATCAAACGCCGCATCACAAATAGATATATTGACGGGCGAGCATATCCTAATCGAGCCATTATTTGATACCGCATGCATACTCCCAAGGTGTTCTGAGGTTCTAACCAGGTCTTGCCAACATTTTTACAAAATGAATATGTGCACAACATTTTGTAGCAGATATCGAAAAGTTTGTGGACCATTCAAATATGAGAAGACATCGGCATTGCATTGGGATAGATTTTCGAATCAGTCAGACGTGAAGAGCTTTAACGTGTGGGAATGTTTACGAACCACGATTCTACGGGCTGTTGGACTGTATTGCTACACTTACCTCATAAGTTAAATAGTTTAAAACACACTTTAGAGTACTATGGTAAGAAGGATGTGTATAGTGCTCCTCCTTCCGTTCACTTAAAATTTGAAAAGTTTCAACTTTTATAATGAAGCGCTATATAAATTTGCAGCTCGGTCTTCGTGAAATTATGAAATGGAGACATTTGAAGGCTTTAAGAGCGAGAGTGTTTTTAGAATGTCTTTTGGATGGGAACTCTTTTCGCAAGGCGTCTTTAATTAAAGATGTTCAGCGGCGTCTACAGTAACTGAGGTAAATATGAATCTAGAGACACATAGCGACTGATTTTTGTGTGATTGACAACTAATGTTGAAATCTTGTGCATTTCTCTTTAACATGGTCTTCTAAGAATAGCTTCAATATCTAAGAATGTCTTCAACTAAAAAAAGGAAATTTGCTGGAATCATGCTGCATGCCGTTGTGCAAAATCGCGTTTTGAGAGAGACGAGCCTTAAAGTTTGTCAATATGTTAGAGAAAGATTTCCGCGAATGTGTAGAACACCAAAAAGACTTGGAGTGGAGCTGCCTTTTGTACGAAGCTTTTCTGCCTGTCCGTGTGATGTCTGCTTACGTCTTCTTGTATTCAACCTACATGTCGCAATATTTGAGCTATTTTGATGAAATTTGGTTCATTGATATGGTTTAGACAAACGACGAATGTTATTGAAAATGTTTCGGAACGGACCGTTTTTTCGAGCACTTCGCACATACCGGCTAATTTGGAAAAGCTGCTATGTGAATAACTGCGTTAAGCGATGTGGTGTAGGGTTTGAATTTATTACAATAAATTTTAGTCATTACTCTGCTATCAAAGAGAGCATGAAAATTTTCTTCTCTGTTTAAATGTTATGTTTCATTGTTCTTTCTCCAGCATATCATGCTCGAATGTGGCTTTTTTTGCATCCGTCAAAGTCAGAGGCACGCATTTTACGCTTAACATGAGAGAAAATTTGCAAGAAAATATATGATTCAGTGCTTGTTCCTTTTAATTTCTTGACAGAAGCTCTGATAATTTTAGAATTTTTGTAAGTCTTATTAGCCGCGCAACGGTAATCTCAACAAAGCTACGCTAGAAATCAACAGACAAGATATTAAGCTGTAACTTCCTAGCAGAACTTCCACGGGACATCGGACTTGACACGGGAAATCTTTTACGAATGCTTGAGGAAGAGCTCAAAATTTCTTTCAAGCAATGTATTTTTAAAAGAATTAAAACCAGTCGTTAAGTCAATGAAAAAAAAATTTTTTTTTTTTACTAAAAAATTTGCAATGGTTTCCCTCCTTAAAGGAATAATTCTGTAAAGACAAGCTGGTCAGTGCTCAAATTCGAATCCAAGAGAAGGCTTTCTTGCTTGTCTTTATAGACAGACTCAAGTTCTCAGGCCGTACGCAGGCTTTAGACCGAAAATTCTCTCCTTTTAATTACTTATCCACCATATCTTTTTTTCATCATTTCCGAATATATGTATATACAGTTTATTAAAACTCAATTATATTAAAATAAGTTTTCGTTTGACAATTTAACTTTTATATATCCCGGGGCCAATAAAAGCAAAACAATTAACATTTAAATGGAAATTTAAAAAAAAACACAAAACAAGCAAAAAAAATTGAAAATTGTACGGCAATTGAGATTAAAACTATGTATGTGTATGCGCATAAGAACATCACTAATATGATTTAATGTTTGCAAAACAACGAAAACAATAATAATGAAATTGGAGTTATAATCGCCATAACCCTCACAACGATCAACTAACAAAAAAAAAAAAAAAAAAAAAAAAAACAAAATAATATCTATTAAAATTGCAAGCAAACAATTTACAAAAAAAAACGAAAATCGCTTAAAGCGCTTATGAAACAACAACAACCAACGCATACAAGAATTGCCATAAAAAAAAGCGAAAATGAAACATTAAATGCTTACGACAAAGCAAAAGCAAAACATAAAAAAAAAAGCGACTTTACGTACTTTTATCCTTTCAAGCCTCCAACTATCATAAATATTACCACCAGCGCCGCCACCACCACTAACATGCCGTTTATTATGGTATAATAATGACGATGTTGATGATGATGGTATCCGGGATCGCCAGGATAGCCAACAACCCCATCGAAATGATGGCAAACGTCAGCAAAAGTGGCAACAACAGCAGCCGTCGCCGTCAACCAGCAGTCTTGAACAGTTTCCGCTTAAGCTGCTGTCAATGCTGTTGCTGTTGCTGTTGTTTTTGGTGTGGCTTCTGCTCCTGACAAAGTTGACGATGATGGGGATGACTGTAGATGCCTCCGTGTAAATCTACCAATACAGAAGACTAAATCATTATCACCACCATCACCGCCACCACAGCCACCATTGGCATCACCACCACCATCGTCATTATTATCATCATTGTCATTATCATTATCACTGCCACCACTAACTTCAGTCATTTTTACACTTGTTTTGTTACCAGGCAATATGACGTATGACATACAACAATACGACAAACAACCAATCCAATCACTTAAACGGTTAGGTGGGCGTGTTTTAAAACTACCAGCGACCATTTCTACTCTATATTATACGATAATTTTAAAGGCATGCAAAAAACACAACACAAAAAATAGAATAAAATAAAATAAAATAAAATAAATGAAACCAGTTCACATCATCATATGCTTCTCTACGCCAGGCAACAAAGTTAGTAGTGGTCACAGGCGAAACCAACTCGCAGCGCACAGTGAGCATAACAGTTAGCAGCAGGGAGTAAGAATAGTAGTACTAGTAGTAGTAGTAGTAGTAGTAGTAGTAGCAGTAAGTCGTCCGTCCCACTTACGCATACATTCACATTAAGCAAAGATAAGGTTAGCCCAAGAGTATTTAAAGCACTCGTGTACATTTAACGGGCATTGCCAAGAGAGTAAATGAATTGTTAGAGAAATTGCGCGGTAACGTTTCAATAAACTTGATTTTCAGAATTTCAGTTTGAATTTGTGAGAATAAAATTTCCTTGTTCTCTAGACCACCGAGTGCCTTTTGAATTTGCGGAGAATGGAATTCTATTTCTCAGAGTAAAATTTACTTTGCCGTGCATTTCTTATGAAGACTACCTATAACCTTGAGTGGCTTTTTGAATTTGTGAGAGTAAAATTTTCTTGTTCTCTCGAGAACCACGAGTGGCTTTTTGAATTTGCTGAGAGTAAAACAAAAAAATATATTGAAAATGATTAGATATATATTCAGGCAATAGTCTCTCTCTCTTTCTCAGACGCGAGCACAACGAAATAAGTTGGGTAAAGAGGTAAAAATAAACGAAACTACGAAACTTCCTGATTGGTCCTGATGTGTTCAGAAACAATTTTTCATTCAAATTTTTCATTTCAAATGTGAAGGAATATTGTTGCGATCATTTTCATTACGAGCGTCATAAAGAAACATTAATAGAGTGAACGTCTATAGAGTGATATATAGTGAAACGGTATTACGTTGATGAACAGATGATTGCATATGTGCATACGTGCATATACATATAAATATATATTTATATAAATATATTTAAAGAAATATTTAATAAATTAAATAATTTAAAAATAAAAAATTAAATTAACGTAAAAATATTTTTAAACCAAATCCTAATAAAACCAAAAAGTAAAAAAGACTTAAACAAAAAAAAAAAAAAAGAAGAAAATATGTCTTCAACATCAGCTTCACCTGTCAGCAATATAACAGTGGACGACGATCGAGGTAGGTATAGCGTTTACTCCGTTAACGACGGTAAAAAATTCTTCTTCTCTGAATTCTTTCGTTGTCATATCAATCAAGAATTATTTTCAAAGTGCCCGTTCTTCTCTTATAAAATTTTGCAAAAATCTAGACTACTCTACGGATTTCATAAATATTAAAGAAGAACGTGAAAGCAGTATATCTCCGATGTTAACTCCGCCGCATACGCCGACGGATAATTCTGTGGGACTTAGAAGTAGCAGTAATAGTCGTAAAGGCTCGAATTCTTCTCTTTATGATTTAGATCATAGGCGTTGCCCAACAACGGTAGCAACAGCATTATCAACAACCCCAGTACTGTCACAGAATCATATTCAAACGCGTTCTTACGCCACTATGATGCAAACGCATACGTTACCTCAGCCACAACATCATCATGCCCATCATTTGCAACATTCCCATCATAACTTGCAACACCATCAACTTCAACAACAGCAACAACAATCAGCTGTACCTCAGCAAACGCAACAATCCCAACAACGCGTTGCGTGGCTACAAATGCATCATCATTCACCGCATCAACAGCCAGGTCTTCCTTATGCCGCAGTTATTAATGGTCATCATCAATTCCTTGCGACGCCTGACCCTTTGGCGGCTCAACATCAAGCTTTACTCATGAATCAATGGTTAAGAAATGCCGCTCTTTACCAGCATCAACATCAACATCAACATCAACACCATCACCACCATCATCCGCATCATGCGGCAATTTTGCATGGTGTACGGCCTCATTCGTCCGCCTTGCATGGTCTGCATCCAGCACGTCTAGGCTTGCCTGCCATGAAATTAGCCGCTGGCCTTAGCGGTGCAAATCTTCCCGCCGCTGGCTCAAGACCCAAAAAGCAATTTATTTGTAAATATTGTAACCGTCACTTTACCAAATCTTATAATTTATTGATACACGAACGCACGCACACGGATGAGCGGCCTTATTCTTGTGATATCTGCGGTAAAGCGTTCCGCCGGCAAGATCATTTGCGTGATCATCGCTATATACACTCTAAGGAGAAACCTTTCAAGTGCGGCGATTGCGGTAAAGGCTTCTGCCAATCGCGCACTTTAGCGGTGCATAAGATCACGCATTTGGAAGAAGGTCCTCACAAGTGTCCCATTTGTCATCGTTCCTTTAATCAACGTGCCAACTTGAAGGCTCACCTGCAATCACATTCCGAGGGTCAATTAGTTCACACCTCAGCGGTGGACAGTGAATCTTCACATCTATCAAAACAAAATATCGGCTTAATACCCAGAGAGCATTCCACCGCTGCCGTAGTAAGTCCTCATTCTATGCCCGTTTTGGATTTATCAGCTTCGAGTGTACCGCATGCGGTTAAACCGAAACGTAGTCTGGGTTTCACAATAGACGAAATAATGAGCCGTTAAAATCGTCTGGCTATCGAGAGTCATAACCTTTAAAGTTCTTTCGCTAAATACAAAAATTTCCTTATGCCACCCTATACTGAGACTGATTGTTTTGTTAGCTGAGGGCTGTTAACGAACAAGCGAACAAGAAAGCGAAGCGCACGCGGAAGGAAGCAGCACGGAAGTTTGCTACCAAAACAAATGACGGTATGTATTGCTGATTCTCCACCACACCGCTCTCCCCCCCTACCCTTTCCGGCCCCGCTTCCATTGCTTAGATGTCGACGAGCACTTACTTGAAGGTTAAACAACTCTACTAAGTAGTGTTTACTAAAGTGCTTCGGTGGCAACAAAATATGGAGTTCTTCTATGATGTACGTTCGCTTCAGCTACTTATACACTTTGTTATCATTATTTATTGTCATATAATTTACACAAGAGAAAAAAAAAAAACACGAAAAGAAAAGAAAAGAAAAGAAGGAAGAAAAACTAAAAATATGTTGAAAATTATACCAAAGCACTTAATACCTTGCATACGTACGGTTAGATATCTATATATAGAGTTATTTAAATTATTTAAAATCTTTTTTTTTTTTTTTTGAATATTTCTTTAATTCTTGTAAAATAGTAGGTAATTAAATGTTTAGCAATAAATCCATGCCTGGTAATCTTAAAAAAACGGTTCAAACACTATCTAATTCTATTACTCAG
This sequence comes from Glossina fuscipes, assembly GCF_014805625.2. Classification (NCBI taxonomy): domain Eukaryota; kingdom Metazoa; phylum Arthropoda; class Insecta; order Diptera; family Glossinidae; genus Glossina; species Glossina fuscipes. The sequence continues at coordinate 32,245,690 of NW_023998416.1, read as the reverse complement.
TTGTTTTATTTTTTCTTTTATTTTTGTTTAAACATATCGATGCAAATATTTGAAAACGTATCCACATAAACTTGCTGTAATTGCAATGCAATGATCTCAATGTTAGTTATAGTAAAATCAATTAAATAATAAATCAAAGAAATATATGTTAAAAATATAGCTTAATGTGTTTTGCCTAAGTAAAGCATTTTGCTTCTTTTTTTTTTTCATTAGGTTGGACAGCAAGTAACCAATGTATGTATGTATGACGATTTTTTTATTTTTTAAACTGAGAGGAATAAGAAAAACGGGTTTGTGAATATCACGCCTTTAAGGGTCTTGTCTTTTTGTTGCGAATTGTGCGAACCGAAGCTCTGCTTACAATGTGCGTCACTCATCGATGCAAACAAGTGGCGATCAGAAAGTGTCAGTCTTGCCGTATACACGAACAGATGGATGGATAGATGGATGGATATTTAGTGTAAAAGTATGCCCTTGTCTTCCTTGATATTTTGGAAAGTTTTTACTCGTGCGCTGTTCAAATCGATTAATTGCTGTTTGTTTGTAACGCTTGGTATTAAACTATCGAACCAAACGCAGCTTTGCTGTTCTTTCTTCCCACTATTGTGAATGGTATATTAGAATCTATTTCTGAATTTTTGGGCCTGGGATTCTAAACATAAATCCCCAGTAAAGGTGCGAATATCGTTCAGGCATGGAAATGCTCTTTGTTTTGAAACCAAACCCGATTTTGTTCGTTATTAGAAAAACATTTTTATGTTGTGACATTTATTGGCCTTGCAATTAGTTATTTTCTCCAGATGTTCAACCTATAAAAATACACAACTCCAGGTATGTATGCATTCGGGCCGTTGTGTTGACCATCTGTTCCATATTTTGGCGACCTGACCATAATAATGATGACGTAGTTCAAATTTTACGCAAGTTCACACTTCAGCAGTTTGGCGTATAAAATTGCAAGACATGGCAATCGGATGAGCGTCATCTTAAATATGATTTGACTTAGTCTTTTTAGCTCAAAGAGTTGCTCTACTTAAGGTCAATAGCGCATAAGTCGCTAGTCATTTAGATATAGCATGCTAGAGGCTGTTTTCCCAAAACTACACCGGGTTGTGGATGTGCTTGTAGTATCCATATTTTTTGCTCTACGCAATTTCATTGCGCTTAGGTTAATTAAGCTTGAATGGAAATGTTGATCCTCAAAACAAATCTTTTTATCGAAAAATAGCAAAAGAGGGGAAAAAGAAACGATAATTATTGGGAATTGTGAAGAACCGCAATTTTGGACTGTTCAAACAAAACCATTTCCCGAACAAGCTTTAAAGCCATAGGAAAAGTCTCTTGGGTGCCGTGTGTTGACTGGACAACTTGGTAAAAGGAATTGGAGATGAAAAATTTTAAACATTGCATCGTCGACTAAAACTAAAACCAGAGTTATTTCAAAATTGAATTTTGAAACGTTTATCTTGGCTAAAGCTTATGATCTTTTCGTACCAATGATGCGGTAACTAGTCTTGAAATGATAAGTACATCTTTAAGGCGAGCTTTCTCTTTAACGATGTTATCGACAAATGAAAACTTGTCGAGTTGACGATCAATTATTGAATGCTTTTTCAAAAAAAAAGAAAACATACTTAATCCTACGGCGGTCTCCTTTTCTTAAATCAATTTTACAATAAAGCATTCCCTGCTGCTTATTAGATTTTGTGCTCTATTACTATAAGGCAAGTCAAGCGGTCAAGTATGAGTCTCGACCAGTCCATTGTAGCATTGTAGCGTACTTCATTCAGATAAATCTGGTCGTAACAATTTTTTTTAAATTTGTTTTGTGTGAGATATGTGTATATTTGTGCTTCTTTCATGGCACTGAGCAACGTGCATTTAGGTATCACATTTGCATAGGTATCGTATGCACTTAGCTTTTCCTTCGTATGGTATAATAATTAGCTATAAGACTGCACATGATGTGTAGCATCAGCATATATGCCTGTTTCCCCAAATTCTTTTTTAAACCGATGGTATTGCATCTCATAAGTAATTTTCAATTAAGTTATATTTTGGTCTATATGCAGCTAAATATTAAGACTGTAGCGGAATTTAACTAAATAAATAATCCATCGGGCAAGTCGTTGGAAAGTTTCGTATGCAAATGCCAAAATGTAGATAAAGTTTCTATAAATCCGTATAACATGAAGGCTGGGACAGCGTCGTAAAAATGAGAAGAAGAGGGGAAATAGCTGGATCAGCGTACATGAACTATTAGAAAATTCTAGCAAGCCAGGAGATTAACTTGTTTCTTCTAGAATCATGGACATTAGATGTCAATACAATAAACAGATTGGAAGCCTTTGAACACTTAATATTAGAGGGCCGTATGGAAGGGCCTGTGCCTCTCAGCAGAGAACAAATGTCGTGGCTACGTAATAATATTCAAAACTAGACAGGGCTGAGAACCATAAGTGAAATCATATACACAACAAGCAGCTGGAAAGATTTTTGGGCTTTAATTAAAGATTTAACTCAGTACACAACAACATCATAACACGCATATGATCACTTATATCGAGTGATGCATTGGTAATAAAAGAAGAAGAAATAGATAAAATTGTTTTTGGACCATGAACGTTTTTCTACTGGGCACGTGCTATGCTTGCGCAAGTCTCTGATGATTTTTACAAAATTTTGAGGCCGGATCTTAATTTTTGAGACGAAAATTTGTCTTGGAATATTTATCACACCTATGCATATAGACGGAATGACGAACCGATGCAGTTTAGTCGTTGATGGGTATTAAATACAAAAAAAAAAAATTCTAAAGCTATTTCAAAGGCAAATTTCTTGGCTAAGTTACAGAAATAGCACAAAATCATTATCAAAATCATTGGGATAAATAACTTGTCCGTCTTTTATTACACATGCAATATTTCGCATAACAAATGATAGGAATTTTGATCCTCGCAAATTTTTTGAACATCGCCAGGAGAACGTCTGTCAACTACCTTAACAGTCATGTATACAAAGTGTGCGACAATGCATTGTTCTTACGATAAGAACACCATACAGAAAGCATATATATATATAAAGAGATTGGAAAGGCTTTGTGAATTCTTCTAAATCAATTCTCTTCAATTTCGATGACAGCTGATTATGCTAACCTCTATCTATCTAGTTTTCAATTAACAACCAAAATTCATATTTATAATGCCTTCCACAAGCCTGGGCTCTTCAGTTAGAACGAGTCATTTACATTAACCGATGCATTCCTGAAGTATTACGCAAGGCTTTCAATTTTAAGTTGCATAGGGGAACTGGTATAAGCTTAACCCTAAGCGATAGTTTTTCCTACAATCCAATATCAATGACTATAGCGCATAGTACTCCTAATGCTGGAATTTTTTGTTCTTTTGATTTTTTTCATAAACAAGTAAAAACTGTATTACATTGCAAACCTGAGTTAATAAAAATTTTTATTGACATTTCATTTTTGTCGTTAGCACGCCAAACACATTAAAAGGGGAATAATTTTGTTGGTTTTTTTTTGTGCATATGAATAATCAAACTCGCCATTTGCAGTGTTATCACTAATGCCTGCTACCAGCACAACCATTATTACTTGCATTGCTACCATTGGTGTCATTACTGTTGGCACAATAGCTCGCTTTCAGAGAATCGATACGACACTAACACTGAATTAAAAGGAGTTGAAGTACACGCTATGACACATTAGAGGTTTATTAGAAGAAACTACAAAAAGAATACGCATGACGTCTACTGTGTTCTTTAGAAATCTCTCTAAAATACCTTTGGCCCGGTGGCTGCTTTCTTATGCTGCTTTTATTATGTGTGTGGCTTAAAAGCTCCGCAAACTATTCAAAAGTGATACAAAACGCCCACTATGAAAGAAGAAAAATTTTAAATGATTGAAAAAATTGGATAGTCCGACCGCAGTCGTAAAGCCTAATTATAGAAATTTTTCGTGCGTTGGATGAAATTTTTTTAGGTTTCACGACAATTGCTTTTTCGTACATTGTATACAAAAATAAATCTATAAAAATAGTTCAAGCAAAAACAGGGACACAAACATAATTTTAGCCTTAAAATGGATTGTGCATGTAAATGTCACAAAGCATCTAAAGATTCCGAGAAGCAATTGGTAACTTTACTGCTGAACGGTTCTTCTTGCTGCTCGAAAGAGGTTTAGAAATGTGATTCTTGGCTAGTAAGTATGGACTGCGGCTATGAAGTCGGCGTACCCGGGTTCATTTTTTAATGCGGTAGACGAATTGGCATTACTTCGGATGGAAACCTGCTGTGAGTGCATCGTCGGTAAAAGGACAACACTTATCGATCGGGTACATATCTTCCAGACTGTGGCCTCTCCCTAGGACTCTCTTGTCGCTTCATTTTGACCCCAGCCGTCTTTCACACAAGAAAGATGTTGCCTGGGCTCATTGCTCATGTAAAGACTTGACTTCAAAACGCAGAGAGAGATTAAGTCGTACTTTACTTTCTTATTTATCTCAATCAAGCCAGGATTAACCCTAAAATTATTATTGCTATTGGCTTCAATAATTTGGCCTTTGTTTTGAGCTTTTTAAATTATTGCACATGAAGTTGAACAAAACTTTTTTTATTTTTAGTTTAAATCGTATTTAAAGAAGAGACAACAAAAATTATTATAATCTTTCAAGTAAGGGATTTTACATTATTACCAAGTCTAAAGAATTTTTCTAATTTTGACTTTTTGCTCTTATTGTGTGTGTGTGAATTTTTTTTTTATTACATTTCTTCGAAAATTTTAAAATTTTTTATTCAGCCGATAGTCTTAATTGTTAGCGCTTATCTAACTTTAGAGCAAGAATTTCTTTCAGATAAACAAATTATAATAGCAATAATAAAAATAATCTTATATATAATTTAAGTTAGATTTTAAAATAAAATAAAAGCGAGATGTTTAAAATTTCTTGTAAATAATTTAAAAATCTCTTTTTTTATTCCATTGCGAAATATCTAAAGGCTATTACATCTCCATGTCGGTTGCCGCTCGTCGAAAAGTTTCTTTTTTTCTTTTGTTGTAATTTAAACTCACGGCCGTATTTCAAGCACCATTACAGACATACAGACATGTGTTCGCAGGTTCGGAGATGGGTGCTCAGCCAGTGAAGGCACAACACCTACTAATTATGCACACATCCACTAAGCTGTAGCCGGTTCCCCGTCTCTTTCTCCTTCCGCATTTCTTTCCGACCGACCACCTATTACACGTATGAGCCAAATTTCCTGAGTAACTCTTCATACAAAAAAATAAAAGAAAACAATTTTTCTTAATTAAATTACTAACTATTTATTAATTTCCAATGATTTACATCGTGTTTATTGCAATTTGCTTTTCCTATGTAAAATTTTAATACGTTTCCGTGTAATTTCATTAGTTTAGCTAATGTTTAGGACGTTTTCGAAATAAATAACTTACAGGGTGGTCAAGATCATGATCATCGGTTTGATGGAATTCTGAGTAATTATGTTGTCCTCGTCTTGACAAGCTGTTGTGTAAAATGCCATTCAATGACATACCCGCACATATACATATATATATATATATATATATATATATATATATCTATATGCACTCGTGCCAAGAAGGCCACCGGGTACAGGTATTGATTACTGACAACACTAACCAATGTAAATAGCTGATGTATTGGAAAATGTTTTGCTAATGCACAGCTAACAACCGGCAAATGTTCCTCTTCAATTGACATTTAATGGATATGCACAATGTTACCCATACATATATATATGTATTTTTTTTTTTATGAAGAAGATCATGTTTAATGTTTAAATTTTGTTGCTTTTGTTTTTGCTTTTTCTTTATTAATACCGATGTACTGATAAACTAACCGTATAAGTGGTTAAATACTTTCTCTTTATACATGTGTGTTGTCGAATCCATTTAAAGGCAACCTACTGTGTCGAAATGCCACCCTAGTTGCAGCACAGATTCAGTTAATTGTTAACCAAAATATATATGAAATAAAAAGTCTTACTGAAGATATGCTTATACATACATACATACATACATACCTACCAACATATATCTTTTTAAATGTGACAATATATCAATCTACTTAATCTAGTTGACTATAGTGTTCTATGAAATAGTTTTGCATTTCTTAACGTAAACAATTTAACAGATATGGAATTGCTACGGCAGTGTACCACATTTGTTTTTAACCTGACTGATGTCCATTTGTTACTGGCTGGCTGTGTTCCCGCTGTGATTTTTACAAAATATTTTGGCCAGTTGCAGTGCGGATTCGTGCCATAATTATCATTGAGGATGGGGTGTAACTAATCCATACATTGTCTACTTCGATATACCATAAAGGACAGACAATTTGATGCAACTAACTAAGAAAACGGATCCTGCATTTTTTTTTTGCGATTGCAGTTACCATGCAGAGTTGATGCTGGATCAGCTGCAGAGCATGTAATATCGAAGAGACAACATTTCTCTACCTCTTTGCCTTCCCCCTGTTATTTCTTTTCTTTTTTTTTTTTTTAGGATCATGGTTGACCAGAAATGGCAGACCATAACCGCCATACAAGATGCTATAGTTTAATGACCAATTGAACAAAACAAGCAGAGTTTAGCTTTATATATATATATATATATATATATATAAAAAAAGAAAAAAAACAAAATACTTGAAAATAACACATCAAACTTATGGCATTTGTGTGTTCTCCTGTTGCTACACTGTAGGAGATTCAAATTGCTTTACATATTTTCAATATTTACCAAAATAACAACAACAAATGAAAACATTTCTTTTCTCCCTACTTTCTTTCTTCCTAAATTAAGCCAACAAATGTGTCCAACAAAGGCAAAAAAAAAAAAGAAAAAAAAAGAAACGAAATAACGACTATCCTGAGTAAACAGATTCTAATTTTTGTTATTCTTTGTTCGTTTACGGATCTTAGTCTTCCTTTCAACGCATAAAAAATGAAATAATTTTCCCTTTTTCTCAAATTTGGCAAATATTTGCACGCACATACCCTCATGCACGAATTTCATCCCCTCAACTGCTTAGGATTTATTTGTTTACTTATATCTATGGCATGTCTCCTGTTTATTATTGGTACGATATATGTCACTTTAACAACATTTTCAGTTTATTTTATTCTTTCTCTTTCGTAAGAAAACCGATGTAAATCATTGTGATTTCAAAAACGATTTTATATAATTAATTCAGAACAATACTGTGTGTGCGTGCGTGCTAATGATTAAAATGTCACCGCAGTTTCTTACTGACAATTCCTTAACGATTCCTTTGTGATTAAGAAAGCAGGTGAAGTGGTTTGACTTTGCGCCTTAAAGAGGAAATTTAAGCAACTGCACGTGACATTTACTCTCGTTGCGATCCTTGCGGAAAGCGTGCCATTATTATGCCCCGAAAAACATATGTTTGTGGACATAATGACTTTTACAAAATTGTAGTGGAAACATTTTTTACCCATAAGTAAGAAAGTTGACTTCGATAGTTTCAATGTTTAGCAAGGCTTGAAAAACAATACCATAGCTATTAGATCTTGCATGCCTCGTGGTATTGCCGCATTGTAGAAGCTCCCACCGCTTTTCGTGAGTGACCATAAATAGTACTTTGAATTAGGGGATAGTATCATGATGGTTCCAGCGGAATGTATTACATTATCTCTAAGCTTGGCATACTAGCATAAGTTTTCAGCGGAAAATGTACAGAACTTAGTTTTTGCTTGTGATGCTTGATAACGTGAAGTATTGTGCCCGTTCATGGCAAACATGAGTCTCCCTTCTTAATGCGAAGCATAGTCCTGCTGAGCATATGCGGAAGATGAACTTCGACCTTAGAGCTGAATATCATCATCATCATATCATCTTTTGGAAGGGCGTTCCGCTAGAAAACTATTACTAGCGATCACCATCAACAAAAATTGATCCGATTAAACCAAACAGCAGGACGTCTTGATAACGCACGTTTTCGGTCAGATACATCAAAACAGCAATGCTACCGGCAGATGTTACCCAGTCTGGTTTCCACCGTACACTTGCTGCCTGCTCGAGCAGAGAGAGAGAGAGAGTTTGTATCTGTAATTAATAGATCTCTTGGGAAAATAGTCTCAAACAATCAATTATCGCAATGTATATTCTGCCTGAGGCATACGAGAAGCAATTCTTAGCGATGGATAATAGTTTAAGTCAAATATCTCCTGCCATTTTCTATAGAATGCATTTCATTTTAGTAGAATTCAACAGAGTTTTTCACTTTCTCACCACATAGGTACATTAAACTAGCGCGGGGGTTCAGGTTTATAAGGCGACAATTTTTGCTATTATGTGATAAAAATTGGTACAAAAGTATGCTGTGACACATAAATTTACTGTGGTAAGTTTGAACTCGGAACGGAACTGGTACGAAAAATAAGTCCGTATAGTGTACGGAGGTAAAATTTTTGATATTTCATGATCAAAATATGTGGAAAATTGCAATAAGTGAGGCGTTGTATTGTATTTATTAATCGACCGGGCTTTAATTTATTATTGATTGAATGTCTACTTTTGAGTTCCTTTAGGTGAAGTGGGTTAACTGAGAATCAGAACATGCAGAAAAGTAAGTTCGACTATTATCTTGTGCCGAATACTTTGAGTAATTTTTGGTTAACGATATGGGGTATGTATTTCACCCGACAATGGACTGAATAGGCTTCATTGGTGATAATGACCCGGTAGTATTTTCACGGAGAAAACCGGGTGTAAGTGTAAATCCCGTCGTTCTTGCAACCTATCGAACAGCGTAGTATATAGCACAGCAACCTAGCAAGAAGAGTTCATAAGCAATACGAAGTACCCGCTGGCACTTCAAGACAAGATTTAAGCTCATAGATAGTATTTGTAAAGGAGCAGAGAAAATTTGAGAAAACTTTAAACTAAAAAGGCTCCACAACTTATTTGCGGAACGAAGATGTAGATTTGGATGGAGACGTGTTTTTACTTAAGACAGGGAGTCTACTCATTTGCTTGCAGTTTTAACAATTCCTCCCTTTCTTCTCTTTCGCCCTGAATTTTTCTTCGCTATCACCGTGATTGCACCGAATGGCGGTAAAAAGCGAAAAATTAATTTGTGCCTGCATTTAGCTCAAATTAGAAGGTGTGAGATACTTTTTAGATATTTGTTAAATTAAAAGCAGTACCAGTGTTGGTTGGCCAAGCAGTATTCGCTTCCAATAGTATAGTTTCATTGCAAGAGACACCTTATATCGCTGAGCCAGCTTGCGTAAGAGCATGGGACGGAAGAATTTGTGAAAGGGTCTCACAAGTGCTTGGCGAAAGTTAAAGATAAAAAATGTTGTAACATTAATTAGAGAGAATGTGATCATAAAACAATTTGTTCATATATTAAATTTAAACGAAATATCTTATCGTAAATGAAAACCTAAAAAATTCATATGGATACCTATGGGTGCGTATATCACTCAACCATACATTTCTAGTGAATTTTATTTTTAAGGGTTCGGCCAAGCATTTCCATGTGTATATGTATGCGTTTTTGTCTTTCCCAAATTCAATGAATTCCGCAACAACGCGCTATAAACAAATTACTTTGAAACGACAACGAGATATGAGAGACGCTGGTGGGTGGCCCATATTTTAAGTGCCGGTTAAAACAATCTTTCAAAAAACTAATTGAATCATTTTTTCTGATAATCATTGCAGACTAGAGAAGCGAAAGTAAATGATTTTCTAATAGTTTCTCCATATCTTGTTGCTCTTAGCGGCGATTGTGTGCGCAAGGTGTGTCTGCATAATTGTTGTTAAACACGATGACAACATTTACAAAGTGATGACGTTATTGTTGTTGCTATTGTTGTTATTATTAATAATATTTTCTTGCAAAAATACAGTAGTTCTTCAATAAATGTGTCAAATTGTAATTTACGGGTCGAGTCGCTAGCAATGATATATAATGCGGTTAAAATAAAAGCTTTTCGTTTTTACTGTTATTTGCTTTTCGCCGTTGTTGTTATTATTATTATTATTATTATTGTTATGGTTATTGTTGTGAGTGATGAAAAACATGACAAACAGTTTGTTTTTTTTTTTTTTTCTGTCATTTATATGATTGTTCTTGTTGAGTTTTTTTTTTTTTTTTGTTTCTTTTCTTATGTTTGCTTAAAAAAATATTTATATAAAAATTAATCAGAAACAAATACATATGTTCCGAAAGAGTTAACAATAACAACAAATGCAATGGACGATATTCAAGTGTACACACTGTTAACATACGATATGTATGTAAATACAATACAAACGCACACTTATTATTATATAGCTTTAGCTTTAACTTTGTTGTCATTTAGTTGCATGATTGCTGGCGTTGTAGTGATAAGCTTGTGTTTCTTTTGAAGCAAATTTAGTTATCGCTTTTTTAAACGGCTACGGTATAAACGCGCCTATGGGAAAGAGACATTTTCCGATCGTGGTGGTGGGTAGTTAGTACGAAGCGTACCGCGACATTGCATTATATTCCATTGTATATATATATATATATATATATATATATGTATATACTAGTGTGAATTTATTTAGCAATAACTGCGCAAGGAGACTTGTGGGGGGACTGAATGGAGATGTATAAAGATTTCAAGTGCTTTTAGATAAAATTAAGACTATGTAATGAAACTGATCGTTCACATAATGCAATAATGAAAACATTTCACATATCAACACCATCATAGTTTTATTATTAAATATAGAAAATGTGCTTATAAGTCGCATGTATCATATCATATCTCATTTACATATATATATATATATATATATAGGGTTAATAATGTTTATATATTTATATATGGTTAGTAATGTATCGGCTTAGCCATAGTTGTCCATCCATCATATTGCAAGAGTCCTTATTATGGCTTTAAAGCTTTACCTAAAGTAGGTTTTTTTTGTTTATTGAAGGCTCACGAATAATTGCAAGCCCTTTTCGCTTCCCATCTTCATCTTAAGTTCATTTTAACTCAAAAATTGGCTTGCGAGTCTCTCTGTAATTAATTGAAAATACTCCGGTGCAAGGTAAAGTTAATAATGGTATTGATGTAATTATGTATATCCGCCTGTTTATTGTTAAATTCACTATCATGAATTTGAAAATTTACCCATCTACCTCTAATATGATCATCCTATTGAATTTCAATTAAGCTCAAATTCTTTCCCATTAGTTGTGTTGTGTTCCATTTTCAGCTCATGTTCATGAATTCGTTTGTAATTAGTAAACAACAAATTTGTTTAATGTTGTTTACATAATATTTTTTCCAATAAGTTTTTCGCATAGTTGTTACTCTCATGTTCAAATCAACACAAAATTTATACCCTGCACCACTTGTAGAAAGGTTTTGTGCGGGTATATGTAACACACAGGAGGACTTGAGGTAAATCCATTTTCGATTATATCGATTGATTCAGAGTTATTTTCTGAATTATTTTCTATTTAGAAGCGTCTGTCGCACTGGTCCACTTGGTGCTTTGATGAAATTCGGTACGCAGACGTGGTTTGGTCTAAGGACAAGCTCGATTGAAAATAGTCCGGATTGGACTACTTTCTCGACCACTTCGCTGATAATGAATTATTTTAAAGAATCGATATATGAATAACTGTAGGGTGGAGTAGACTATTCAATGGTCTGTTGTGCTTTACTATAGCGTTTTTACTACTTTTTAGCCTAATATATTTTATGCATTAAAAAAAAGGGAAAAAATCTTATTATAGGAAATTAATTTTGCTGAATTTGAGACAAGCCAGTTTAGGTTTTGGGGCCCGTCTCATTTAGGAGACCCATCAAAGTTTTGTTTTTTCCTAATATTACCAATTACTTGGGAGATGTCCCCTACTCGAGTAAAACAGTGACTGTCTGAAAGAAGAGAGGAAAGAGAAAGAAATAGGAAAGTGGTGGTGGCAGCCTAGTGGGTGTGTGTTACGCGTTTACCGACTGAGCTGCGAGCGTTATAGCTACGACCAACGAAAACTACCGCACTTGAGGTTTGAACTCGCAAACATTGACTTGGTTGCCGCGGTTCTTATCTTCTTAACGAGAAAGAAAGGCTAGAATAACGAGTAAAGCCATTGAATCGCTAAAACGCATCTCGATGTTTTCCTTGAATAAATCCTATTGACACTGTTCGTCGCGTTGTTGCATAAGCTTTCGTAAACGTCGTCTAACCTAAGCTATTCCACTATTATTTAACCGTGGCTTTGGTGATGTTGCAGTGCAGGTTTCGACATAGCTCGCATCGACGCTCCCCCTTCTTAGTGGCAAACTCATTCAAAGGTTACATGTTCAACTGATTCACTATATGCGACGCAATGCGCGCAGGATGATACGTTCTTATGTTCTATCTTATAGAGATTTTACTGAAAAGCATCGTTCCACTGAAAATGTCCGCGAGATAGAAGTCAACACCACCAGTGTCTTTTGTTTTCATCTATTCCTTTAGCTTAGGGATAACTCTATAGGTTTTTTTGTTGAGCTCGCCTCACAGTATTCGTCATAAGTTCCTTTCTCGGTATATTTCCCATATATTGCGCTCGAATTTTGTATTTATATGAAGCCTGTCTAGTCAACTGTTCTGCTGGCATTGCAGTGTTAATTACATAAACAGAGTCATGTGAAATGATGTCGGGATCGGTTCAGGCTCGTAATGCACACAATCGAAAGAGCGTATTGATTTCTGTCACGTAATTACGTCCACGAAATCCATTCTACAATGTATACATTGTTATTGAATGTAATTTCACTAATTGCCCAAATATATATGTATGAACATAACACTTAGATATGCTGAGAACACTTTGAGCGTAAGTATAGTTTTAAATGTTACATGCTTTACATGTGCTGTACTGCAATCATAGCTAATGTCTAGCGGCATGTTTACGCACAAGCACTGGCTGCTATTAAGTCATAATGTTTTGAAATAAATTACTTACTCTCTCATAACTTGTTACGATTGCAATGAAAAACAAAAAAAAAAAAAAAAAAAAAAAACAAAGAACTATTAAAACTGTCTTTCTGTCCAGTATATTGTTTCACTTAAATATTTTATTTCAAAAAAATTTTACAGAAAATTACAAATGTGGCACACACACTGTCGATTATTTTTTTATAAAACATATTGACACGCATGACTGCATGTAGGTGTGAATGTTTGCTTATGACAGGGTTTCGCGATTTAGTACCCAAAGCGTTTAACATATGAAAGTGAATGCCCGAACTCTTAAAGGCGGTAAAAGTCATTTTATTATCATATATTTTCTGTTGTGAGTATAAACTCTTTTATTCTTTTATGCCAAAAGGGTGAAGAAAAATTTTATGGGCTTCGTTTTTACAAATGTTCTAAAATCAAAATAACAAATAAAAGCGAAACAAAAGAAGAATGTCAATGATTTCTATATTTGTTGTCAAGATGTTTTCTGATTTATTTAGACTTTCAATAATGATAGAGGAATTACGTTCTAGCCTAGATTCCGTAAAAGACCGCTTTTTATCACTTATGTCTGTAGGGAAGCATAAGTGCACGTGCCGCTCAAAAAGGCGTTCGGCCTTATGGGAAATTGAGCGGAAGGCTTACGAAAGAAAAAAATGTCTTAACAACAGTCTGTTATCATAGACCGTAACCCGTTAGCATGGAACGCATAGTTCGCTCTTATATTCAAATTCACCTTGGATGAAACAAATAAAAATAATAATGCTACATAAAGCCGGTGATTTTATTATAATAGCTCAAAAAGTACTTACTTTTGATGAGAATCTTTATATAGAGCGCGATCTGGAAAATAAATTAATGCCACCTAAATGCGGCATAGTGAGCTTTATTTAAAGTTGAAATTCAATTAGCTCTTAGGATGACTAATCAAACAACAACACATCTTAGGTAAAATTTGACTTTTCCCATTCAACACAATCTCCTTCGTTTTCAATGCTTTCTTGGAATTTCTATATCTCTTCCACAAGTTCCCATCAAAAAGTAACGCTTTATCAAATACAAAATTTAAAGTGTTTTGAAAATGATAAAGGTACGCAAGTAATTTAGGGACTAATGGTGGGCATGGTGTAAAATTTTGATTCACCTCGTTCAAAGTTTGTGCTATTTAAAAATCACAAGGATCCATCCTACTATTGATCGTGGTCATCATCCTATGGACTAATTGAGGGATGTCGTATTATGGAATGCCTTAAAAGTTACATAAGATTTAAATTGAATAAAAAAGAGAGTTTTTGTTTTTAATCCCAATCTTTTTACTAAATCACAGCGGAGATAGAATAGGGTTAGGTGTGGTATAGCATATCGGGCAAATGGCCTTGCTGGCTCTCTCTTCACCGAAAGGGAGCACACGTGGGAAACTGAATGTAGTTCACACCAATATCATTCAATTGAGGCAGAAAGAGCTGGGTTATTATAGCGTGATATAGAGCATCAGTAACAGTCATTGCTTGACCAGCTCTATTTTTACTAACCTTAAACTCTCAGCTGTTCAAAGCTTTCTTTTGGGTTGACATTGCTTTATCGCCCATATCAGCTTACAATTCTCAAACAATTTTTAGAAAATGGTTATATCAAAAAGCAGCCGCTTACGGTCTAGATTTTCCATTTTCCCTTTCATCCAAAGTGTTACAATAATGTTTTTCATTGCGTTTTGTACAGAAATTTTAAAAATTGAAACTTTTTTTCATATGGAACGACCTTCTTAATATCCAGCGTATGGTTATAAAAATTGTCCTCAGTTGCTTGTCTTCAGAAAAACTTGCCTCAAAACTTAGCAGTTTGCACTTGGAATATTTCGAAGCTTACGAGCTGTAAGTTGAATATAATAATGCACGGACAGATCTCAAATAGAGACTGGCTTAAAATGATTTAGAAAATTATTTTCAAATTGATTGATAATGATGTTCCCAATAATTTTTGAGGAATCTCTATCTAACGTAGTGAGTAAGTCGTTAGTGTTTGTTTTTTGCCACTTTTGCATAAAGTTTTTGTTAAAGAAACATAAAAAAACTTCAGATCAGTCAGTGAAAACACTTTGAAGAGAGGATAACTAAAAAAACCAAATATTAATTTTGCAAAATTCCTTCAATTTTCTGATGCAATTTAAAATTCTGTGTCCGTGTGCCCTTATCCTTCAACTTATACCCTTCACAATTTCCACAACTGAATTCGACTTAGGATGAATCCAGATATGAAATGCGGGTTTATCATAATCCCTAGGTATGTTGTGTGTTACATGTAACGTAATGTAATGCAATTCATATTTCATCCATTGCTTTGCATTTTTTTTTCGTTCTTTTATTACTATTTTAAACAATTTTTGCCTCCGAATAGAATAGCTTTTGGACTGTTTAAATTTAAAAGCCTGAGATTGTAGTAAATATATTTTATAGTTTAGAAACTAATCAACTTTATAGGACCAATTTAATGTAAGAAAAATTGCAAAACTTGATCAGTATTACGAGTCCGGTAAGACAAAGTGATCAAACAAAGAGTAAAGCAATCGAAACTTTGCTCACTTATACGGAATTGCATATGAATTGCAGGTCAGAGATGTTAGAAGTTAACGTCCCATCTCTTTTTTAGCAGAGATTTAGCTCATAAGCAAGCATAAGAAATTAATGTTTTTTGATCTGTAGTTAACACAAAAAAGAAATTTACCTTCAACTTTTAAACTTTGAAAGAAAAGTCTTGCCTCTGTGCAACATTATATAAGCAAGGTCTCCTTTCTTACATACAACAAACGTATAAACATACACGACACGCAAGCAAACTCCTCCACACACAATGGAGCCTGAAATCATATTATGGCTGCAACCCAATAACTAAACGGTTGGTCCAATGACGAAGTAGGAGGAACGGGTGCGGAGAATTCGTATTATGCAGTATATGTAAGACAGCAATGGTGGCTAATAAAACATTTAGGGAAGCGTGTTGATCAGTTTTAAGCATTTGTACTTTTCATTGTAGTTAGTTTGCTTGTTGTTTTTGTTACTTTTTATTGTGCCGAGCTCCTACTATTTTGCGAGCTGTTGATGGTTGATGCACAACATTAGTTGCAGCAATAACAACAGCAATAAGAACAACGACAACAACAGTAACTACAACGAAGGTAACTTACTGCATATTCTGTAGCATATATTGTAAAATGTTACTCCGTGGGAAATGGCGTGTGCCCTCGAGCGTGTGCCGACCAATTTGACTCTTTGCAAACTCAAAAGGCTTTCAAGGAAAATAAAATTTTATATAATACGTACATATAGATAGATCTATATACATACATATATATATATATATATATATATATATATATATATTCATATATGTATGTTTGTATATATATATGTATGTATGTATGTATGTGTGTGTTTGTGTTTGTGTGTTTACGTTGGTTTGTATGCTTGCACATTTAGTAAGTTGTACACGGCTTATACATTTATTCATAGCAACAATTCGCGCATTCTGCGAGATGGTAATAATTCACAGCAAAGCAAAAATATTTGTAGACACACACTTGCTTGCTTGTCTGGGCTGCCTGGGAACCTCTGCTGTTGTTGCTGCTGATTTTGATGCTGCTGCTGCTGCTGCTGCTGCTGCCACTGACGTCTCTCATGCCTAAATATTATTTTAGTACATGCTCGGCATTGCTGGCTCCCCTTTTTCTTTTATGCATATTCGAGGTAAGCTGTTACAAGAGATGTACATTTTTGATATCTCAGCGGAATAAAATATTAAAATATGTCGGTCGCAAAACGTGATTACTAAAAAAAAAAAAAAAAAAAAAAAAAAAAAAAAAAAAAAAAAAAAA